>NC_074701.1:29803598-30048598 GCF_029448725.1 Salvelinus fontinalis | reverse complement strand
GAGCCTTTTGGACCTAGACTTGGCGCTCCGGGTACCGCTTGCCGTGCGGTAGCAGAGATAACAGTCCATGACTTAGGTGACTAAGTCTTTGACAATTTTTGGGGCTTTCCTCTGACACCGCCTAGTGTATAGGTCCTGAATGGCAGGAAGTTTGGCCCCAGTGAGATACTGGGCTGTACGCACTACCCTCTGTAGCGCCTTACGGTCAGATGCTGAGCAGTTGCCATACCAGGTGGTGATGCAACCGGACAGCATGCTCTCAATGGTGCAGCTGTAGAACTTTTGAAGATCTGGGGACCCATTTCTCCCTCAGTCTCCTGAGGGAGAAAAGGTGTTGTCATGCCCTCTTCACAACTGTCTTGGTGTGTTTGGACCATGATAGTTTGTTGGTGATGTGGACACCAATGAACTTGAAACTCTCGACCCGCTCCTCTACAGCCCTGTCGATGTTAATGGGGGCCTGTTCGGCCCGCCTTTTCCTGTAGTCGACGATCAGCTTCTTTGTCTTGATCACATTGAGGGAGAGGTTGTTGTCCTGGCACCACACTGTCAGGTCTCTGACCTCCCTATAGGCTGTCTCATTGTTGTCGGTGCGTCCATTCTGGCAGGCTACACAACTCTGGTGGAACACAATTTTCTACAGTGCATTTGGTAACATTGACCCTGCAAATTACATTGGTTGTCACTCAACTAATAAAGCCTATGATTTGACATTGCGAAAGCCATTTTACAAGCATCTAAATGCTGAAGGTGCCAGATGTACGGATAGCCTATTAGAACAGGGAAAAGCCTACCTCTCTTTTGTGCGAGCAGCTTTGTCTCCCGCACTGTGCACACAGTTGTTATCTGACAGTCATACGCAGTTTAATGCATAAAAGTTGTACAGGCTACTGAACTGAAGGAGAGGACACGCATCAATTCAGTCACAACAGATAAGAGGTATTTTTAGAATAAAACAAACTGAGTAACAAACATTAGTGAACTGCCGATTAGTAAAGTTTGAATCGGTTTTCTGACTGATGCATACCTCATTTGGATCGGTTTGGGCTCCCACGGACCGATGAACTCTTATCTTAAACATTTGAATCGGGGACCGATGCTTATCTGTGAATCGTTTCATCCCTACTAACAGTACCAGTCCAATGTTTGGACACACCTACTCATTCAAGGGTCTTAATTTATTTTTACTATTTTCTACATTGTACAATAATAGTGAAGACATCAAAGCTATGAAATAACACATATGGAATCGTGTAGTAACCAAAGAAGGGTTAAGCAAATCAAATATATTTTATGTTTTAGATTCTTCAAAGTAGCCACCCTTTGCCTTGATAACAGCTTTGCACACTCTTGGCATTCTCTCAACCAGCTTCACCTGGAATGCAGTCTTGTTGAGCACTTGTTGGCTGCTTTTCCTTCACTCTGCGGACCCAACTCATCCCAAACCATCTCAATTGGGATGAGGTCAGGTGATTGTGGAGGCCAGGTCATCTGATACAGCACTCCAGCACTCTCCTTCTTGGTCAAATAGCCCTAACACAGCCTGGAGGTGTGTTGGGTCATTGTCCTGTTGAAAAACGAATGATAGTCCCACTAAGCTCAAACCAGATGGGATGGCGTATCGCTGCAGAATGCCGTGGTAGCCATGATGGTTAAGTGTGCCTTGAATTCTAAATACATCACAGACCGTGTCACCAGCAAAGCCCCCCCACACCATCACACCTTCTCAATGCTTCACGGTGGGAACCACACATGCGGAGATCATTCATTCACCTACTCTGCGTCTCACAAAGACACGTCGGTTGGAAACAAAAATCTCATATTTGGACAGATTTCTACCGGTCTAATGTCCATTGCTCATGTTTCTATGCCCAAGAAAGTCTCTTCTTATTATTGGTGTCCTTTAGTAGTGGTTTCTTTGCATTAATTCGACCATGAAGGCCTGATTCACACAGTCTCCTCTGAACAGTTGATGTTGAGATGTGTCTGTTACTTGGGCTGCAATTTCTGAGGCTGGTAACTCTAATGAACTTATCCTCTGCAGCAGAGGTAACTCTGGGTCTTCCTTTCCTGTGGCGGTCCTCATGAGAGTCAGTTTCATCATGGCGCTTGATGGTTTTTGCGACTACACTTGAAGAAATGTTCAAAGTTCTTGACATTTTCCTTATTGACTGACCTTCATGTTTTAAAGTAATGATGGACTGTCGATTCTCTTCGCTTATTTGAGCTGTTCTTGCCATAATATGGACTTGGTCTTTTACCAAATAGAGCTATATTCTGTATACCAACCCTACCTTGTCACAACACATCTGATTGTCTCAAACGCATTAAGAAAAAAAGAAATTCCACAAAATAGTACAAATAAAGAAAAACCCTTGAATGAATAAGTGTCCGAACTTTTGACTGGTACTGTATGTTGCATTTAACCTGCTCTCTAAGCTAGACCTTTTCTCTCCTCAAATAAATGAATAAATACATGTATGTTTTTCTCTTCATGAAAGTGAGCCAAGGCAAGCTTAGCAGAGTTATCTTGAAGGAGAGGGACTCGCACACACACACACGCACGCACGCACACAGACAGACAGACAGACAGACAGAGAAAGAGAGAGTGGGCTGTTAAGTTAAGAAATATGGCTCCGATTCCAAACCTCTGTCTGATTGGCTGCCAGAATTGTGCTCTGGGCCTAGCATCTTGGAAAGTGTTCTACCAACTTGAAGAGACGTTGTATATCTGGTCCCTTCCAACACCAGAGCTCTGTGTGTGTGTGTGTGTGTGTGTGTGTGTGTGTGTGTGTGTGTGTGTGTGTGTGTGTGTGTGTGTGTGTGTGTGTGTGTGTGTGTGTGTGTGTGTGTGTGTGTGTGTGTGTGTGTGTGTGTGTGTGTGTGTGTGTGTGTGTGTGTGTGTGTGTGTGTGTGTGTGTGTGTGTGTGTGTGTGTGAAAACACATTCCTCTCCATAAACGTTACTTTCCTGTTACATCACGGTGTTTCTCCCTGTAGAGTTTAGATTGTTTATTCATAATGTTCTAGTTAGTCATATTCTAGCCTTGGATTTGTTTGGAGTTTTAATGCCAAATATTCCAAATTACATATACGTGGCCAAATGTTTCCAAGAATTCTGAGAACATTTCACATTTCTGGGCGGATATGCAATCTTCTGTTGTGTTACATACATGGCCAAATGAAAGCCATGGCTGTCACGTTAGTGTATCTGCCCTGCGGTGATGTCTGTCTGTCTGTCTGTCTGTCTGTCTGTCTGTCTGTCTGTCTGTCTGTCTGTCTCTGTCTCTGTCTCTGTCTCTGTCTCTGTCTCTGTCTGTCTGTTTGTTTGTTCTGCAGTGATGGGTTAATATGTGTGTTTGTATTTGGACTGTAGTGATGGGTCATTTACCTACGACTCGGTTCCATGGCAACAGAACAACAACCAGCCCCCAGGGTCATTGTCTGTGGTTACCACCGTGTGGGGTGTGACCAACACGTCACAGAGTCAGGTGAGACACAGCACATACACAAACTTCACTCACACTACTTGATGTTTAGATACACAACACACCTTTGTATTTCAGTCAAGTAATTGAGGTACCTGATGAAGACAGACCCTAAATCCCAAATCCCCCTAGGCACATTTATTCAGAATTCTGATGTCGGTCAAAATATGGTTCGCTGTGTGTGTATCACCCAAGCTAGGCCTATATCTAAGATCAGGGTTGCCATAACCCTGTTTGCTGTGTCTAACCAAAAAGCTTTATCAAGGATGCCTTCTTCCCCCAGGTGTTGGCCAACAGCTCCAGCCATATGAACCCAGGAGGTAACCCCATGGGTCAGGGTATGTCTGGGGGTCCGGCAGGCCTCAACTCCCCCCAGTTCTCCAGCCAGCAGCAGCAGTTCCCGGCCAAGGGAGGCCAGGGCTACATGCAGCAGGGGATGTATGGCAGGCAGGGATATCCCAGTGGAGTGGGCTACAGCGGGAGGTAAGAGGCCATGCACAGACATGTGTGATGTTAACCTTCTGTTTATCGTTCTTCTCTATGCTTTTCTTACCTTTTCACACATGCAGTACACAGCTGTAATTCATGTTGTTTCCATGATCTAGTTACCCAGGTGGTCCTAACACTCCCCCAGGGGGGATGGGCATGCCCCAACACTCCCGCCAGCCTGGCGACTTCACCCAGCCAGCCGCTGCCGCTGCTGCTGCCGCTGTCGCTGCGGCCGCTGCTACGGCAACCGCCACGGCAACCGCTACCGTGGCAGCCATGCAGCAAGAGACCCAGAACAAAGAGATGAACCAGTATGGACAGGTACGGACACACACACACAGACACTGTTATCATAACAGGCACACACATACACTGCACACACCATTACCATAATACTAAAAGTTAGAAACAACTTCAGTTATTTACTTATAATGTCCTGTTTTGCGCCTGCAGCAAATCAGGTATTACTACATACACACTAATAACACCTGCAGCTTCCTACCTAACTGTCTCTTCATCCTGTCTTCCTCCTTCCAGATGTGTTCCTCCTTCCAGATGGGCCCAACTCAGGCCTACAACAACCAGTTCATGAACCAGCCTGGCCCCAGAGGGCCCCCTGGAGGCATGAACCCAGGCAGCATGGGCCAGGCCATGAACAACCCCAGCATGGGTGGGCCTCCCATGGGCATGAACCAAACTCGAGCCCCAGCCATGGGGCCTTTTGGGGCTCACGGCCAGAGGATGTCCCAGCAGGGCTACGGAGGACCTGGAGGCCCCAGGCAGGCCATGCCTATGCAGGGAATGAAGAGGCCCTATCCTGGAGAGGTGAGTTGGAGTGTGTGTGTGTGTGTGTGTGTGTGTGTGTGTGTGTGTGTGTGTGTGTGTGTGTGTGTGTGTGTGTGTGTGTGTGTGTGTGTGTGTGTGTGTGTGTGTGTGTGTGTGTGTGTGTGTGTGTGTGTGTGTGTGTGTGTGTGTGTGTGTGGGGGGGGGGGGGGGGGGGGCATTTTCTCTTTCAGTATAATATGATCATAGTACATCCCTATCATGCCTTTCTCCAGTAGGTCAATTTCCTTTATTTTTGTTTTAAAACCAATGCCTCCTCACTTAAAACAGTTTTTTATTTTCATTAAGTTATTGATTGATTCTCCCCCCCTCTCGCTCTCTCTTCCTTACAGCCAAACTATGGGGGTCAGCAGTATGGTCCTAATGGTCAGTTCCCTCCCCAGCAGAGTCAGTACCCCACCTCTAACCCCTGCAGGCCGATGCCCTCGCCGAACTACTCGGGCCAGAGGATGCCTGGGGTGCAGGGGCCAGGCCAGTACCACCCGCAAGGCATGCCCATGGGACAGTACTATAAGGTTAGAAATCCTTCACAGTAACACTCCCTATCTACCTGTAAAACCTCCCTCACAGTAACACTCCCTATCTACCTGTAATACCTCCCTCACAGTAACACTCCCTATCTACCTGTAAGACCTCCCTCACAGTAACACTCCCTATCTACCTGTAAGACCTCTTTCACAGTAACACTCCCTCTCTACCTGTAAGCTCTAGACCTCCCTCACAGTAACACTCCGTATCTACCTGTAAGACCTCCTTCACAGTAACACTCCCTATCTACCTATAAGACCTCCCTCACAGTAACACTCCCTATCTACCTGTAAGACCTCTTTCACAGTAACACTCCCTATCTACCTATAAGACCTCCCTCACAGTAACACTCCCTATCACCCTGTAAGACCTCTTTCACAGTAACACTCCCTATCTACCTGTAAGACCTCCCTTACAGTAACACTCGCTATCTACCTGTAAGCTCTAGACCTCCCTCACAGTAACACTCCGTATCTACCTGTAAGACCTCCTTCACAGTAACACTCCCTATCTGCCTATAAGACCTCCCTCACAGTAACACTCCCTATCACCCTGTAAGACCTCCCTCACAGTAACACTCCGTATCTACCTGTAAGACCTCCCTCACAGTAACACTCCCTATCTACCTGTAAGACCTCCCTCACAGTAACACTCCCTCTCTACCTGTAAGCTCTAGACCTCCCTCACAGTAACACTCCCTCTCTACCTGTAAGCTCTAGAAACTTGCCTCACATTAACCTAACCATTTGATCATTTGCTCCTTTTCCCATTGTGCAGTTGTACATTTAATCATTGATGTCTGTTTCATTCACAGCAAGAGCCATTCAATGGTCAGAACAGCAACTTCTCTGGTGGTGTATACTCATATAGTCAAGGCAACGGGGTATGTGCTCTCTCCTTTGTTAATCTTTGTCTAAGCAAATGGAACTTCCAACAGAGTTATTTGAATTCTCTCTCTCATGTTTTTTTAATAACACGTATCACTTTTCCTCCTCTCTCTTTCACCCTCCCTTCCTCTCCCTCTCCTTTCCTCTCTCCCCTTCTCCCTCCCTCCTCCCCACTCTCTGCAGGCCCCCAGGCCAGTTAACTACCCCCACTCTCCGGTGCCTGGTAATCCCACACCTCCCATGACCCCCGGAAGCAGTATGCCTCCGTACCTCTCGCCCAACCCGGATGTCAAGCCGCCGTTCCCGCCAGACATGAAACCAAATATGACAGCGCTTCCACCTCCCAGTGAGTAATTACACTGGAGCATCCACACACAAACACAGGAATTAATGAATGTACACTACATGACCAAAAGTACGTGGACACCTGCTCGTTGAACATCTCATTCCCCCTTTACTGCTATAACAGCCTCCACTCTTCTGGGAAGGCTTTTCACTAGATTATGGAACATTGCTGCGGGGACTTGCTTCCATTCAGCCACAAGAGCAATAGTCAGGTCCAGCACTGATGTTGGGCAATTAGGCCTGGCTTGCAGTCTGCGTTCCAATTCATCCCAAAGGTGTTCGCTGGGGTTGGGGTCAGGGCTCTGTGCAGGCCAGTCAAGTTCTTCCACACTGATCTCGACAAACCCTTTCTGTATGGACCTCTCTTTGTGCACGGAGGCATTGTTATGCTGAAACAGGAAAGGGCCTTCCCCAAACTGTTGCCACAAATTTGGAAGAACAGAATCATCTAGAATGTCATAGTATGCTGTAGCATTAAGATTTCCCTTCACTGTAACTGAGGGGCCTATCCCGAACCATGACAATAGCCGCAGACCATTATTCCTCTTCCACCAAAATGTACAGTTAGCACTATGCATTGGGGAAGGTAGCGTTCTCCTGGAATCCACCAAACCCATATTCGTCCGTCGGACTGCCAGATGGTGAAGCGTGATTCATCACTCCAGAGAATGCGTTTCCACTGCTCCAGAGTCCAATGGCGGCGATGACCCATTTCAAAAAGTTCCCGACGGACATTTGTTGTGCTGACGTTGCTTCCAGAGGCAGTTTGGAACTCGGTAGTGAGTGTTGCAACCGAGGACAGACAATTTTTATGCGCTACGCATTTCAGCACTCGGCGGTCCTGTTTTTTGAGCTTGTGTGGCCTACCACTTCGCGGCTGAGCCGTTGTTGCTCCTAGACGTTTTCACTTCATAATAAAAGCACTTACAGTGGACCGGGGCAGCTCGGGCAGGGCAGAAATTTGACCAACTGACAACAACGTCTCCCTCAACGTGAGCAAGAGAAAGGAGCTGATCGTGGACTACACGGAAAGGAGGACCGAACACGCCCCCATTCTCATCTGCAGGGCTGTAGTGGAGCAGGTCGAGAGTTTCAAGCTCCTTGGTGTCCACATCACCATTAAACTATCATGATCCAAACACACCAAGACAGTCGTGAAGAGGGCACGACAACACCTTTTCCCCCTCAGGAGACTGAAAAGATTTGGCTTGGGTCCCCAGATCCTCAAAAAGTTCTACAGCTGCACCATTGAGAGCATCCTGACCAGTTGCATCACTGCCTGGTATGGCAACAGCTTGGCATCTGACCATAAGGCGCTGCAGAGGGCGGTGTGTACGGCCCAGTACAACAGTGGGGAAAAGCTTCCTGCCACTCAGGACCTATATTCTAGGCGGTGTCAGAGGAAGGCCCCAAAAATGGTCAAAGACTCCAATCACCCAAGTCATAGACTGTTCTCTCTGCTACCGCACGGCAAGCGGTACCGGAGCGCCAAGTCTAGGTCCAAAAGGCTCCATAACAGCTCCTACCCCCAAGCCATAAGACTGCTGAACAATTAATCAAATGGCCACCTGGACTATTTACATTGACACCGCCCCCCCCTCCTGTTATTATCCATGCATAGTCACTTTACCCCTACCTACATGACTTGGTACTGGTACCCCCTGTATATAGCCTTGTTATTTTATTGTGTTACTTTTTAGTTATTTTTATACTTTAGTTTATTTAGTAAATATATTCTTAACTCTATTTCTTGAACTGCATTGTTGGTTAAGGTCTTGTAAGTAAGCATTTCACGGTAAGGTCTACCTGTTGTATTCAGCACATTTGACAAAAAAATTGATTTGATTAAATTTGATTTGTTGGAAAGGTGGCATCCTATGACAGTGCCATGTTGAAAGTCACTGAGCTCTTCAGTACGGGCCATTCTACTGCCAATGTTTGTCTATGAAGATTGCATGGCTGTTTGCTTGATTTTATACACCTGTCAGCAACGGTGTGGCTGAAGTAGCCAAATCCACTCATTTGAAGTAAAAAATACTTTTGTATATATAGTGTGTGTGACTGTACAGTATGTAATTATGCACACACACACACCACACCACACCACACCACACCACACCACACCACACACACACACACACACACACACACACACACACACACACACACACACACACACACACACACACACACACACACACACACACACACACACACACACACACACACACACACACACACACACACAGCAGAGCTATTCCATGCTATCAGTAGCTCTTTAGATACCTGTGGCTGAAAATACAACACAGCCTGTCCAACAAGTATTAGCAGAACATTGATGTTTCTATTTCCATTTCATGAGATACAGTACAAAGCCACTGAGACACGACTCGTCCACTACATCACCAGGGTTAGGCTCAATTCCTTTTCAATTCAGGAAGTACAATGAAACTACATTTCCAATTCTCTTCAACGCTTTTTAATTGGGAACATTTGGAATTGTAATTTGGTTTACTTTCTGAATTGACTGGAAATTAAATGGAATTGAGCCCAACCCCGATCACTACTACATGCTGCCCTGATACATGGCTGTTGTTGACTCCTATAGCATCTTACCATAGGAATGTACAGCCATGTGTTAGTCAGGGTAATACAACCCAGTGACATTCTGGTGCCCCAGCCACTGTCTACTGTATGTGTGACTGTTAATCAACCAGTATACAACTCTAACCCCACTACCACAGATACCACAGATACATTTAAACGGAAAGCTGACGTCCTATCTTCCTGTCCTGTCTCTCCGCTCCAATCAGCCAATCCCAACGAGGAGCTGCGGTTGACCTTCCCGGTCCGGGACGGTGTGGTATTGGAACCTTTCCGGTTGGAACACAACCTCGCCGTCAGTAATCACGTCTACCACCTGCGACCGTCGGTACATCAGACCCTGATGTGGAGGTGAGATATGGAGAGACAGACACACACACATTCGACCATCCATGGAGTTGAGACTCGAGTCTTATTCTTTTTCTGTACCTCTACAAATGTTCTTCCTCTAATAGAATGGCCTATCCATGGCAACCATGATGTTAACATTCCCTGGACAATATTGACCAATTGCAGTCCTGAGAATGTAACCTTTTACTGCAGTGGGCTAAATCAGGCTCACACACAGTGTGGTCCTTGATAGTCTTAATCAAATCTACTTTGAAACTAAAGTATACACCTCCACACGTGTTTATGGGCTTTAAAAAAATAAGACACCTGTACCATGTCAGATATAGAGTTGAAATGTATTCCATTTTTAATTTGCATCCCAATATTACACTTTATTAACAACACAGAAGACTGAAATATAATTAAACCGTTTGACATAGAAACACTAGATTTTGGCTGTTTAAATGTTTATTTTATTTATGAATTATGACATAGTGAAAAATATGAATAACAAAGAGAGAGCTTTGGGTCATTGACTGCAGGAAAGGGCTACGGAACGTTCAACTAAGCTTATTACCAACCCTTGACCAGGGTGAATCAGGTGTACTAGTGCCGGGCTGGAACAAAACTGTGCAGTCCTGGCTGGGTGTCCATGAGGTGTGAAATCGGAAAAACTATTTTTGTATTTGGCTATATTGACCTCTGCCCTTTGCTCATTGACCCCACTAGGTCAGACCTGGAGCTGCAGTTCAAGTGTTACCACCACGAGGACCGACAGATGAACACCAACTGGCCTGCCTCCGTCCAGGTCAGCACACACACACTCTCATTCATTCAGAAACACACGCACATACTCATGCACACACATGGTCACACGTGTACACACACACAAACTGTCCTTCTTCCTTCCAGGTCAGTGTCAACGCCACGCCCCTGACCATCGAGCGAGGCGACAACAAGACGTCCCATAAACCCTTGCACCTGAAGCAAGTGTGCCAGCCCGGCAGAAACACCATCCAGATCACCGTCACTGCCTGCTGCTGTGTGAGTACACCATCCAAAAGAACATGCAGAACAAAGGATACAAGCGCAATGTTAAATAACATGTGGCTTAATGTTTTAAACTCTTTGTAACTACCCCTGTTGCATATAAACTTGGCAGTGGTTATTCAGTGGTTATTTAGTTGATTTTCTGTTATATGGCCGGTCAACATTGTGATGCTGTGAAGGTGTAGAAGCTAACACACTATAGTAGAACTACTGCTGTCTGTAGAGAATTCACTGTTCATAACCCACTCTTTATTTAGGTCTCTATGTCTTCATGTATTTTCTCTATGTGCAGTCGCACCTGTTTGTGCTGCAGCTGGTCCATAGGCCTTCAGTCCGCTCCGTCCTGCAAGGGCTCCTGAAGAAGAGACTCCTGCCTGCAGAACACTGCATCACCAAGAGTATGTTACTATTGCTATCCTGCTGTTGTAGTACGGCATTTACCCTGTTTAACTGTAACTCTGACTCCCGCCTGCAGAACACTGCATCACCAAGAGCATGTTACCATTACTATACTGTACTATACTACTACTATACTATACTGTACTATACTACTACTATAATATACTACCTTTACATCAATCTTCAGTCAAATCAGTCAAATCAAATGGAATTAGTCACATGCGCCGAATACAACAGGTGTAGACCTTACAGTGAAATGCTTACTTACAAGCCCCTAACCAACATTGCAGTTTAAAAAAATACGAATAAGAATAAGAAGTAAAAGGAACAAGTAGTTAAAGAGCAGCAGTAAAAATATCTATAGCGAGACTATATACAGGGGGTACCAGTAGAGAGTCAATGTGCGGGGGCACCGGTTAGTCAAGGTAATTGAGGTAATATGTACATGTAAGTCTCTACCTAACTCTAATCGCTCTCTCTCCTGAAATCTCTCTCTCTTTCCCCCCTCCACCCCCACTCTCGCATTCCTTTCCCCCCCTCCCTCCCTTCTTCCACCCCTCCCTCCCTCTCCCCCCCCCCCCCTCCAGTTAAGAGAAACTTCAGCAGCGTAGTGGCCTCGTCGGGTAACACCAGTCTAAACGGGGAGGACGGCGTTGAGCAGACCGCCATCAAAGTCTCCCTCAAATGTCCAATCACCTTCAGGCGCATCCAGCTGCCCGCCAGGGGGCATGACTGCAAACACGTACAGGTAGGATGGCAGGAAAGGGTATGTTTTTTATACATACATTACCTATCTTATAGGGCGGCAGGTAGCCTAGCGGTTAAGAGCGTTGGGACAGTAAACAAAAGGTTGCTGGTTTGAACCCCCAAGCCGTCTAAGTGAACAATCTGTCAATGTGCCCTTGAGCAAGGCACTTAACCCTAACTGTAAGTCTCTCTGGATAAAATGACTAACATGTAAATGGAGTATATTATACAAGGGACACGGGTTTCCCGCTGACTATGTGCCTAGACCAGGAAAAATGCTAGGTCCTTATAGCACAAGTTGTTCGGTGAACTATGCTAATGTGATGAGTAAACTTGCCTGAGACCTGAAGACTATTGTTAGCTTCCAGAGCTAATGCTTTAGCTCAGTGGGCTAACCTGGTCTTGAAGCAATACACCTGACAGATCATACAATATTCCCCTGTTTAGGAAATACATGATTCTGATAAGTGTTTTGTCTTCCAGTGTTTTGATCTGGAGTGGTATCTGCAGCTGAACTGTGAGAGGGGAACGTGGAGGTGTCCTGTGTGCAAGTATGTGGTGACCATTTCCAAACTATGTTTTGTCAATAAAGTTATGTCCCCTCTTTGAATGAGTTAAAATAATGCCTCTTTCTCTCGCTCTCTCTTGCCCCCCCTCCATCTCTCTCCCTCCCCCTCCTCTCTCTCTTGTCCCCCCTCCATCTCGCCCCCCATCTCTCTCCCCCTCCATCTATCCTCCCCTCCATCTCTCTCTCTCCCCCTCCATCTCTCTCCCCCTCCATCTCTCTCCCCCTTCTATCTCTCTCCCCCCTTCCATCTCTCTCCCTCCCTCCCTCCCCCCTCCATCTATCTCCCTCCCTCCCCCTCCATCTCTCTCCCTCCCTCCCTCCCCCTACATCTCTCTCCCTCTCTCCCCGTCCATCTCTCTCTCCCCCTCCATCTCTCTCTCTCTCCCCCTCAATCTCTCTCTCCCCCTCCATCTCTCTCTCTCCCCCTCCATCTCTCTCTCTCCCCCTCCATCTCTCTCTCTCCCCCTCCATTTCTCTCTCCCCCTCCATCTCTCTCTCTCCTCCACTCTCCCTCCCTCTCTCTCCCTCCTTCCTCCCCCTCCCCTCTCTTTCCTCCTTCCTCCACTCCTCTCTCTCGCTCCCCTTCCTCCCTCCCTCTTTCTCATCACAGTAAAACTGCATTGTTAGAGGGTTTAGAGGTGGACCAGTACATGTGGGGAATCCTCAACGCCATCCAGAAGTATGTATTATTCTTCCTTATTACTAATAATAGTTATTATTATTAACCTTCAGGGCTTCATGTTCTTTTCCAGTATTCCCACTAGTATTTCTATAGTGTCTAGGACCATAAATATTCCCTTCTTCAACCTGCAGTCCTTAAATGTTATTTTCCACTATTCCCAATATTACTACCATACTGGACTTTTCCCACTTCCTCCGTAATATCGGACTGTATAAAAATGTCCCCTTCCTCTTCCCGTAGTTCGGAGTTTGAGGAGGTGACGATTGACCCAACGTGTAGCTGGCGGCCGGTGCCCATCAAGTCTGACCTCCATATTAAAGAAGACCCTGATGGACCGCTGGCCAAACGCTTAAAGACCATGAGCCCCTCCCAGATGACCATGCCCAA
This sequence comes from Salvelinus fontinalis, assembly GCF_029448725.1. NCBI lineage: Eukaryota > Metazoa > Chordata > Actinopteri > Salmoniformes > Salmonidae > Salvelinus > Salvelinus fontinalis. Next base: position 30,035,252 of record NC_074701.1, on the reverse strand, counting down.
CGTCATGGAGATGATTGCCCAGCTGGGCCCTGGCCCCTCCCATTACCCATCAGGCCCTGCTCAGCACGGCGGAGGCGGCACCGGGGGAAACCCAGGGGAGTACGGTGGCCCCAGAGGCCCAGGTAAAGACCATTTTCAGAATTCAGATATTGCATTTACATTTTAAATGTTTGTTATTTAGTAGACACTCTTATCCAGAGCAACTACATTCATACTAAGGTAGGTAAAACAACTTAAGACATCTCTCCCCTTACTTGTGTTTTTCTGTGCTGCTAGGCAACAATTACCACGGCCACGGGAACTTTGACTTCCCCCACGGTAACCCCTCAGGCGGGGGAGGAGGAGGAGGTGGTGGACTGAGAGGGGGAGGAGGATCCCCCATGAGTGACTTTATCCACCCCCCTCAGCTGTCCCACCTCCCAGACGTTCCTGTGGTTCTCCTATCCCAGGACAAGCCCCTCAGCCACGGCATCAACGACCCCGTAAGTCCCCTAACCCTCCCACCAACCACCAGGGCTCACACCAGAGTTGTTGAAAATCCTCATAGAAAAAGTAAAATACCCACATCCAAACATTTCCCAGGTGCAGGGTACAAAAAATGTTGTATGAAAGGAATAGTAATACAGTAATGCACACTGTTGTAAATCATCTCGTATAGGTTGTTGTAATGTTTGTAAGACCTGTCAAAGAAAAGCACTGATCTGGATCACGTCAGCATTGGCATTGTGCACAGCCATGTCACCCTCTGCATGTCAGCTCCGAGCTTACTTTAAACCACACTCCTTTCTCTGTCTCTCTCTTTCTCTCCGTCCCTCCTTCCCTATCTCTCCCTCCATATCTCTCTGTCTCCCTCCCTATCTCTCTCTCTCCTCAGATGTCTCATCCTTCCACCACTGATCAGCACCATAATTCCATGCAACAGCAGAGCGCACACGTGCCTCCTCACCCCAACAGCCAGGCGTTACATCACGGTGGCAGCCAAGCAGGGCAGTCGTTACATCACAGCAGCCAATCGTTGCAGCCTCCTCGCCAGCAGGCCCCAACTCTCCAACAGCAGCAAGGCCAGAACAGCCGCCCGCATGGCGATTTGAACTTTAACCACTCGTCCTCGGGCATCGAAGGTCAAATTAGTGGTGACATGCCTGAGCCCTCCCTAGATGTAAGTGTGACATCATTGTGACATCGTGCTTACGGATGCAAACATCATTGAAGTAGCGTTAGCATCGTCTGCTAAACCTTATCTCATTGTTAGTGCAACCCGGGATCCTTGAGACGGCCGTTCCCTAAATCCTAACCATAACCCTTACCTAACCTTAACCCTATTCATAACCCTTACACATAACCATTTTACATTTCAACTTCAATGGGGTAAGGTCAGAGTTGGGATGTCCCAAGGACTCTGGATAGCAAGGACCCTTCTCTCATTGCCTAACTATGGTTTGATGGGAAAAGTCAACTGCTATAGTATGTTGATACCTTTAGTTGTTTAAATAGACTCTTTGGGTAGAAGTGAGAAGTCTAATGACAATGCGTATCTCTTCCCTTATATCTTTCTCTTTCTCCATCTTTCCCTCTCTCGCTCCATCTCCCTCTCTCGCGCCATCTCCCTCTCACTCTCGCTCTCTCTTTCTCTCTCTCTCTCTCTACAGCTGCTTCCAGAGCTGGCCAACCCAGACGAGCTCCTGTCCTATCTGGATCCTCCAGACCTCCCCTCCAACAGTAACGATGACCTCCTCTCCCTCTTCGAGAACAATTAACCTTTCACCTCACTCACCCCTCGAGCCTAACCCAAACCTTCTCCACAGACAGACACACACACCACAGGGTGTGTCCAACCAGCTGGACTCTCCATAGAGTCCATAGACACACCGTCGTCCTCATATGGACTGGTAGTGGGGACATCGTCAAGTGTCACACACACACACACACACACACAAAGACGTGTAGGTGGCATAGGAGCAACGCTGAGGTCATCTGTCAGAACATGAGGTGATGATGAGGATGACAGGGAGTGGACACTGTGTGTGACAGAGTTAGGAAACAGGAAATGCACTCATGACCTCACTTCCTCTTCCTCACACACACTCTTCCTAGTGTAAAGACTCTTTACACTGCTCCGCTGCGGAGCTCCTCCGGCCGACAACATCGACGGCCATGTCGGTTGTCTACCCCTTCAGTGATATTTTGTCTTTTCCAACTTAAACTGTGCAGCTAATAATCACGTTCTATGTGTATGATGTCACACAGGCTGAACTCTCTGTGTGAGCTTTTAGGGGAAAGTATTGTAGCATTTTGTATCATCCTTATTTCCCCCTTATACAAAAAAAAGGGAAAAAAATACATGAATGGGGAAGAAAAGTCATCTTCTTGTCCTAGCCAGTGTTTATATCTATCCTCTTTTGACATGTGTTCTTCCAAGCCCTGACCCCCTGAGACCACAGCCTTTAACCCCTGACCTTTGACCTACAGTGTGTTCTTATAACCTCTGATCTTTAGCTCATAGTGTGTATTTCCAAGGGGACGTCCCATCCAGTCTAACTGAAGCACAACCGACAGTGGGTCACAACACACCACATGGCAGGCAGAGCACTGGGAGGAGAGACCAAGGCCTGTGGATAAGGATCCTAACCTAGCTAGCTAGCTAGCCCACCCAGTCTACATAAGAATCAGCACTGTTAACTCTATTCAGTCTGTCTATCGCCCCCCTCCAATGTTGTTCAAGTTTCTCTTCCCTGGTGTTACAGTACAATGCCATATCGGACAGTGGGCTATGCAAAAATAAGTTTTACAAAAACATTTGTTTTGGCTTAGAATGATGGAGAAGTGTGTGTGTGTGTGTATGTGCAAGAGAAAGAGTGAGGATGAGAGTGATAGAAAAAGAGAAGTAAAGAGTCCGTACCTATTTAGTCTATCATAGAGACACAGCTAGTGTTGCAAAAGATAGTCAGCCATTCTAATAGAGCCAGATCCCTCTTTACCGTGAGTCTTCCTCTGTTCTACATGCCTGCAATTGCTCCTGTAACCATACTGTGTGGTGTTAAGAAGTGCATGTGTGCCAATGGTCTCTGTTCTAGATTAGCCAGAAACATTCTAGCCATTGCATTTTTTTATCATGATTTTATTTTACATTTTCTTGCAAAGGAATGATTTTGGCTAATGGTAATGTATTGTCCAGCTTTTTTCTTTTCATGTTTGTTTCATTTCTACTGTTCATTGGAAAATGGCCATGCGTGATGCATCACCAAAGTTATCCTACAGTTTGTAGAAGGAGTTAGCTTGGACATCTACTATAATGTAAGAATAATATGGTCTAAGGCACTGCATCTCAGTGCTAGAGGCGTCACTACAGACCCTGGTTAGATTCCAGGGTGTATCACAACCGGTCGTGATTTGGAGTATCATAGGGCGGCTCACAATTAGGCCCAGCATCTTCCGGGTTAGGGTTTGGCCGGGGTACTCCGTCATTGTAAATAAGAATTTGTTCTTAACTGACTTGCCTAGTTAAATAAAGGTTCAATAATACATCAAAACCATACACTTAGGGAGCCCATCAAAAAGTGTTCTGAACAGATGTGTGGTTGCACTGCATTTCCTATGTCTTGTTACTGTTAAACTGTATTTTGTCAACTTTTGTTCAAAAGGAAGTACATCACACATGATCCCACAATGGTTTATAAAGACAATACTTTAAAATGGTTGCCATCCTGACAATATATGCTTTAAAAATGTTTGCTAATGTATTGGGGAAAAGTAGAGGAAAGTGACTTGACCCTCTATCATTTTTGTTTAAGTCAAGTCTAAATTGTAATACCCTCTGGAATTGAATGTGAGTTATTTTTTATTTTTGTGAATCCTGTTTTGTACAACACAAGATCATCATGCGTATTATTCTATCCTCGTAGCATTTTTGATATTGTTCTCCTATTTTAAGTTATTTTCTGTAATTATTCAGTGACTGTGAGAATAATCATAATTTGGTTTACTTCAGATCATGGAGGCTACTAAATGAAATTGAAGACTTCTCAATCGGTGGATATTTTTAGGACTTAAGAATGATCCCCAACGCTGGTTGAATCACCTGAACACAACTGACCCTACGATATTTTAGGCTGTCTGTCTGTCTGTGTCTATGTCTGTTTGTTGAAGACAATGCACTGCCACAGTGAGGTATTTTAACTCCCCTGCCCTTTCTATCTGTAGATCTGTGTAGACATGATGCTGAAGTCTGGTCTATCAACATTACTCGATACGCCTTGTCCGAGGTTCAGGCTCCACACCAAACTGTAGATGTACAGTCAATGGACACAAGTGGAGTGTGTTAGTTAGAGGGTGCAATGTATTTTCATTTAAAGAAAATGGGAGATGTGATCCCCTGCCCTCTGTATTCTGTCACTAAAATGCAGGAATAGGGTCTGGAGGGTCTCTGATGGATGCATGTACATAGTGTAAATGACAGATAGAGATACATTAACTTACAGAAATGTAGACATTTTCGCCACACGGGGCAATGATGCGCATTGTGTATTTAGAATTTGTAAAGTTTGCATCCTCCTGTCAGAAGAGACTGTTGAATTGTGGGAAATGGAGTCTGTGTTTGATAGTCTGTACAGCCCTCTGTCTCCAACCACGTGTTCATTCATGTAAGATACTTTATCTACTTCTCAAACATGGGGGTGTTGGAAAAGGAGAAAAAAAAGAAACCTTTGTTTCCCTTTGTGTAAAACTTCTGTGTATTTCTCTATTACTTGTGTACTTTATAAAGGTGCTACTACAACAACATAATAAAGATAATTTTGAGGAATAAATCGGGACGTGGGAACCTTGAGTGGTTCCTAAAGATTGTTGATACCAAATTTACAGTTTGTACAATTTTGGCAAATTTACAGTTTTTACACAATTAGGCAAAAAATATTACTTCCAAGGTACAATCTGAAGTGATTGGCACACCAAGTGGCAGTTGTCTTTTTTTGTTTTGTACATTCTGTGTACAGTCATTTCATATTCTAAACTGGTCAGAAAAAAATGAATTGTGATTTTTAGTCTTGCAAAACTGTATGTAGTTAGATGACGTGACATCCTAATATTTATCTAATAAATATGTATTCAGATGAAACTCGTGATCTTGGTTTTCTAATACATCTTAAGTTCTATGCCCTATGTAACTTTATCCACATTAAATGCATCATCAACCACCAGACAAAATCACAGTGGAGAATGCTGGATCTATCAAGACCAACTGACAGTCAAGTCAGTATAAAGACCCTTTATAACAATATGATAGTTATATAATAAGGCTCTCACAAGCAAAACACACATTACATGCATGCACCGTTTGAAATGACCCTAAAAAGGAAGAAGCTGTTTATAACACAGTTATTTAACTCATCAAATCAAATGTATTTATATAGCCCTTCTTACATCAGCTGATATCTCAAAGTGCTGTACAGAAACCCAGCCTAAAACCCCAAACAGCAAGCAATGCAGGTGTAGAAGCACGGTGGTTAGGAAAAACTCCCTAGAAAGGCCAAAACCTAGGAAGAAACCTAGAGAGGAACCAGGCTATGAGGGGTGGCCAGTCCTCTTCTGGCTGTACCGGGTGGAGATTATAACAGAACATGGCCAAGATGTTCAAATGTTCATAAATGACCAGCATGGTCAAATAATAATAATCACAGTAGTTGTCGAGGGTGCAACATGTCAGCACCTCAGGAATAAATGTCAGTTGGCTTTTCATAGCCGATCATTCAGAGTATCTCTACCGCTCCTGCTATCTCTAGAGAGTTCATAACAGCAGGTCTGGGACAGGTAGCACGTCCGGTGAACAGGTAAGGGTTCCATAGCTGCAGGCAGAACAGTTGAAACTGGAGCAGCAGCACAGCCAGGTGGACTGGGGACAGCAAGGAGTCATCATGCCAGGTAGGCCTGAGGCATGGTCCGAGGGCTCAGGTCCTCCGAAAGAGAGAAAGAATTAGAGCATACTTACATTCACACAGGACACCGGATAAGACAGGAGAAATACTCCAGATGTAACAGACTGACCCTAGCCCCCCGACACATAAACTACTGCAGCATAAATACTGGAGGCTGGACAGGAGGGGTCAGGAGACACTGTGGCCCCATCCGATGATACCCACGGACAGGGCCAAACAGGCAGGAAATAACCCCACCCACTTTGCCAAAGCACAGCCCCCACACCACTAGAGGGATAACTTCAACCACCAACTTACCATCATGAGACAAGGCTGAGTATAGCCCACAAAGATCTCCACCACGACACAACCCAAGGGGGGGTGCCAACCCAGACAGGAAGACCACGTCAGTGACTCAACCCACTCAAGTGACGCACCCCTCCTAGGGACAGCATTATAAACTGAAGGGGGGTGGGGGGATTATCTAAATGATATAACATTGTTTTAAGGTCATACCAAGGATAATTGTGTTATTTTTAAGACCCCTTGAAGTATAAAAAAATTTATAAAAAATTTATTTGACATGTATCTAACTTAAACGGATGGAATTTGATGGGGATTGGTTTGTTATGCTAATTAGATTTATATATTGGGTCTTTGATAGGGAGTGGAATAAGACAGACAATTACAATGAAAATACTATTTAATATTGTAGACACAGAGATGGATTCATACTTTTTATGGACTAGCAGCGGTCTAAGTCCCTGCATCTCAGTGCTAGAGGCGTCACTACAAACACCCTGGTTCGAATCCAGGTTGTATTACATTTACATTTAAGTCATTTAGCAGACGCTCTTATCCAGAGCGACTTACAAATTGGTGCATTCACCTTATGATATCCAGTGGAACAACCACTTTACAATAGTGCATCTAACTCTTTTAAGGGGGGGGGTTAGAAGGATTACTTTATCCTATCCTAGGTATTCCTTAAAGAGGTGGGGTTTCAGGTGTCTCCGGAAGGTGGTGATTGACTCTGCTGACCTGGCGTCGTAAGGGAGTTTGTTCCACCATTGGGGTGCCAGAGCAGCGAACAGTTTTGACTGGGCTGAGCGGGAACTGTACTTCCTCAGAGGTAGGGAGGCGAGCAGGCCAGAGGTGGATGAACGCAGTGCCCTTGTTTGGGTGTAGGGCCTGATCAGAGCCTGAAGGTACGGAGGTGCCGTTCCCCTCACAGCTCCGTAGGCAAGCACCATGGTCTTGTAGCGGATGCGAGCTTCAACTGGAAGCCAGTGGAGAGAGCGGAGGAGCGGGGTGACGTGAGAGAACTTGGGAAAGTTGAACACCAGACGGGCTGCGGCGTTCTGGATGAGTTGTAGGGGTTTAATGGCACAGGCAGGGAGCCCAGCCAACAGCGAGTTGCAGTAATCCAGACGGGAGATGACAAGTGCCTGGAGGTCAACCGGCCGTGATTGTATCACAACCGGCCGTGATTGTGTCCCATTGCGCGGCGCACATTTGGCCCAGCGTCGTCCGGGTTTGATCGGTGTAGGCCGTCATTGAAAATAAGAATTTGTTCTTAACTGACTTGCCTAGTTAAATAAAAATATAAATCTGTTTATGTTCACAACGTCATCATTCTGTGTCGCTGTTGGGGTCTTAGAGACGTCATGTGTACACACACCCCCATCCTCAGAACTTCATGTTGATAACTATGCAAAGATGTTGCAAATGAAAAATCGTATAAAATATTGCTCTTTGGCAATTGCTGCGACCAGGTTGTTTTCGTCTGGACCCGTCAAGAACCCAGTCGTGTATTTTGACATCGCAGCTGACAACGAACCTCTGGGACGAATCATTATAGAGGTAGCTTGCTAACTAACGTAGCTAGCTAGCGTAGATGTGGACCCGTAGCAAGCTAAATCTGCCATTAGCCAGCTAACGTTAGCTAAGATAGCTACACAAAATAACAGTAAAAAAGGCAGATACACATACCTACATAGAATAACGCTATTTTCTGCACAAGTTGACGGTTAAATTTACGGCATGTCTAGTAGAGCTTGCTTAGCTAGTTATAATAGTTAGCTAGCTAGATAGGTAACCATGCTTAGTTGTTGTAGTACCTAAGCCCATTCATTTGCAGTTGGTTTTAGCTACAGTCACACCCCTCTTTCTGCTAAAGGGTAATGAGCTGATTGGGTTGTTGATAAGATTGTTAGCTAACGTTAGCTAGCTACGCTTGCTAAATGGCTAGTGTGTTCAACCAAGCATGTTCATGTAGAGAAAATGGCAAAACTATCCAGCTAGCTTCTAGCAATAAAGGCTATTATCTAACTAGCTGGCTATCAATACATTGTTTAGCCATAGATAACAACAGACTAGAAATAATCATGGGAACCAATCAATACATTAAACCTGCTTATCTACCTAACTAACCTGACATTGTCCTTTATTTACATTTTATTACAGTTGAATGCAGCTGCTGTGCCCAAAACAGCAGGTAAACATTGATTTGTGTTCTATAGAAATAGGCACTCAATGAGACTTACCTGGACAATGACAACAAATAAATAAAATACTGCACTGTATAACCTTACATTGTGTTTTTCTTAGTAGTGAATTGATGTTGTTGTTTTCTGACAGAGAACTTTAGAGCACTGTGCACTGGGGAACATGGCTTTGGATACAAAGGATCAGTGTTCCACAGAGTGATTCCTGAGTTCATGTGTCAGGTACTGTAGCCGGGCTTACCTTATCATAGAGCAGGGTTTCCCAAACTCGGTCCTGGGGTCTTCCATGGGTGCACATGTTCGTTTTTGCCCAAGCACTACTCACTCAGCTGATTAAAATAATCAACGCTTGATGAAGAGTTAATTATTTGAATCAGTTGTGTAGTGCTAGTGCAAAACCCAAAACGTGCACCCATGGAAGACCCCAGGACTGACTTTGGGAAACCTTGTCATAGAGAAACCTCTATTTCTATGTAAACAGTCTTGTTTGGCCATAGATTTGTGTTATATCAGTGTAACAACCTGTACAATATTTTGTATATGCTAATATGTAACTATGCTGTAACAGACTAACATTAGAAAGGACAGGAAGTTATGGAGTACAATAGGCTATCACTTTGACACTCTGTGTTCTGCAACGATTTAAATATTTTGGTCCCTCATTGAAATTGAATGTATCTCTACTTTAGCGACCCTGTGTTTATAAGCTCTGATATCGACTCTGCCACTGCGGAATGCTTTTGTGGCACAAGCGATGGCGCACAGGACTATGGGCCAGAAGGTTGAGGGTTTGCCCACCACTCCAGACAAGCTCACACTCCCTGCCTGTTTCATTACACTGGTGTCAGACATGATCGGACCTTGCCCCACAGATGTGTTAGGCCGGTGAGCGCGTTCCTGTAAGGTGTCGTCCTGTTAAGGCTAGCCCGAGGACATGCTCTTTGAAAGGAGGGAGTAAGTGTAGTGACCCAGGGCTTTTGGCCAGAAAGTTGAGGGTTTACCGACCACTGCGGACAAGCTCACTCTCCCTGCCTGTTTCATTACACTACTATACGTGGACAGCCCTTATGAAGGTTGTATTTATTTACAATGTTGTCTTAAAGTATGAGCACTGACTCACTCTGCCCTCAGGGAGGAGATTTCACGCATCACAACGGGACTGGAGGGAAGTCCATATACGGGACCAAGTTTAAAGACGAGAACTTCAAACTGAAACATACTGGGCCAGGTATGTTAGATCACTAAACCAGTGAACTCCTCTGTCTCTGACCTCTGTTCGCTTAATCACACTTTAGGTCCAAACTGAGCTGTTCCGGGCTGATCTAAACCGGGCTGATCTAAACTGGGCTGACCTGTACTGGGCTGAGCTGTACTGGGCTAGCCTGGTTATGCATCCACCGTTGTTGTTGGAACCATCCTGGATAAATTAGGGGGAAAATGCAATAGAAGACAGTACACTATGGTTAGTTGACCCTAGTGTGTAAAACATGCATTGAAGAGTTGTTGTAGGCTCTCCACTCCACTAGATGGCGATATTGACTACACAGACAGGTTATTTCAATACGGTACAAATGACCTACTTTCCAAGCAAGTCAACATCCCATCTAGCATACTTTTTTTTTTTACTAAACCTTAACCCCATGTTGATAAATGGACACTTCTTCAGCTCAGGGTGTGTTCTCTTGCATAATGACAACCTGGAAATAGACCTTTACCCAATCCAGATGTGTTCTAGCTGCTGCTCTATGCCCTACAGCCAGTTACCCCACAGTGTTCCTATCGATTTATTATGTTAAAGGACTTGATTCACAGAAACAAAGTTTGGAGAAATGGAAGCCTTCATAGTCATATTGTGTGTATATATACTGAACAAAAATATAAACGCAACATGTAAAGTGTTGGTCCCATGTTTCATGAGCTGAAATAAAAAAAATCCCAGACATTATTCATATGCACAAAAAACTAATTTCACTCAAATGTTGTGCACAAATTTGTCTATATCCCTGTTAGTGAGAATTTCTCCTTTGCCAAGATAATCTGTCCACCTGACAGGTGTGGCATATCAAGAAGCTGATTAAACAGCATGATATTTACACAGGTGCACCTTGTGCTGGGGACAATAAAAGGCCATTTTAAAATGTGCAGTTTTGTCACACAACAGAATGGCACAGATGTTTCAAGTTTTGAGGGAGCGTGCAATTGGCACTCTGACTGCAGGAATGTCCACCAGTGCTGTTGCCAGGAAATGTATTGTTAATTTCTCTACCATAAGCTGCTTCCAATGTCGTTTTAGAGAATTTGGCAGCACGTCCAACCAGCCTCACAACCGCAGACCATGTGTAACCACGCCAGCCCTCCACATCCGGCTCCTTCACCTGTGGGATCATCTGAGGGATGGTCTGGGGGTGCTGAGGAGTATTTCTGTCTGTAATAGAGCCCTTTTGTGGAGAAAAACTAATTCTGATTGGCTGGGCCTGGCTCCCCAGTGGGTGGTTATTTTGCCCTCACAGACTCACCCATGACTGCTTCCCTTCCGAGTTATGAGAAAATCCATACGTTAGGGCCTAATTTATTTATTTAAATTGACTGCTTTCCTTATATGAACTATAACTCAGTAAAATCTTTGAAATTGTACAAATTACCTCAACTAACCTGTACCCCGCACATTGACTCGGTACCGGTACCCCCGTATATAGCCTCGTTATTGTTATTTTATTGTGTTAGTTATTATTTTTTATTTTGTAAATATTTTCTTACCTCTTTTTATTGAACTGCATTGTTGGTTAAGGGCTTGTAACTAAGCATTTCACCGTTGTATTCGGCACATGTGACATACAATTTGATTTGATGTTGCGTTTTATATTTTTGTTCAGTATACAATTGACAATGTACATGAATGAACTGGTACTTTACTGCAAGCTCTGATGTTTCCATTGTTTTAGGTATCTTATCCATGGCAAATTCAGGGGCGAACACGAACGGTTCTCAGTTCTTCATCTGCACAGTTAAAACTGAATGGTAGGTTATGTTTTAGACACCAGTTAGACACAGAGTTGTGTTTTAGAATCATTTCCATTTTGGTCAGCGTCACTGCTGACTGCACCTCTCTCTCTCCGTCTCTCTCAGGTTGAATGATAAACACGTGGTCTTTGGTCAAGTGAAGGAGGGCATGGAGGTAGTCTTCAAGATGGAATCCTTTGGTTGTCATGACGGTGGTGTGGTAAAGAAAATCGCCATCACGGACTGTGGGGAGATCAAGTAAAATACACAGACAGACAGGTTGGAGAAGGTCACTATGGACAACAACTCTTGGAAACGTCCAAGTTTTTTGCTCTTCTGTTTTCCTCACCCAATTAAAGAATGACAACCACAAATACACCAGCTGTCTCTCATACATGTAGTCTCTTGTCAGCTGTCTCTAATACATGTAGTTTCTTGTCAGCTGTCTCTAATACATGTAGTCTCTTGTCAGCTGTCTCTCATACATCTAATCTCATTGTCTTTGGACAATGTGTTCTCCCTTCACACACACACTTACTCTATAGCATTTATACTGTCTGTACTCATGACAACTTCTCATGTTCATAGCCTGTGCTTTATACATTCAAGAGTTGTTGTATGGAGAGGTTTGGACTTTGGAGTAATTCAACACTGGTACTAAGATACCTCTGAAATGGGTGCTTTTTATTCTAGATGTCACTAATATTTTTCTAAAGAAAATCATCTATAAACTATTTAAGGCATGTATGATGGACCCGACACCTGTAGAATGTATAAAATAATGTTGTACATTTACTGCCAAATAAATCTATGTTTTTAGATTTGACTCTGTTGCTCAGTTTCATTGTGTCCTGCATGCCACCGTCACTAATTATTCCTGCTTTTAAGACTTCCTGGTACGGATCCCATGTCTTTTTTTAGACAGCCAGACCTCCACACAACTTCCTGTCCTTCAGAGCAGGATGTGACATCATACATTTGGCTTCTATTTGTCCATGAATCCCCCTATACTGGAATATCACTTGGCTAGGAACGAAGCTGTAAAGGTCAATTTACTGGAAATAAGGTACACTTACTGGAATTAAACGCTAAGATTTCTACAGTAGAAGTGCATTGACTATTTGTGTTTTAGCTGAAGAAGTCAATCTACAGTAATACCGTATTAGTATACAGGAATCCAGTCAGTAAAGAATGCTACAATAACTAGTATTGAATGAGCTATTAAGGTGTTCAGAATACAGATACAATATTTTATCAACTGTGTGGTGTCAACTATTTTCTCAAAACCAGTAACGTAAAGTATGACTTAAGTAGTTTTTGGGGGGTATCTGTACTTTACTATTTATATTTTTGACAACTTTTACTTTTATTCCACTACATTCCTAAGGAAAATAACAGACTTTTTACTCCCATACATTTTCCCTGACGGCAAAAGTACTTGTTACATTGCGACTGCTCAGGCAGGGCAGCAACATGGTCCAATTCAAGCACCTATCAATATAACGTGTTGTCATCCCTACTGCCTCTGATCTGGCGGGCTCACTAAACACAAATACTGTGTTTGTAACTGTCTGAGTGTACCCCTGACTGTCCCCAAATAAAAAATAAAAAAAAATGGAAAATCATGCCATCTGGTTGCTTTATATAAGAAATTTGATGTATAGCTTTCACGTTTTACTTTTATTCAAGTATGAAAATTGAGTGCCTTTTCCACCACTACATTAAGCACATTTAAAACCAGATGCTTTTAGACTTTTACTCAAGTAGTATTTTACTGGGTGACTTTCACTTATACTTAAGTAATTTTCTATTGAGGTATCTTTTCTCAGTGGTGAGGTATTGAGGTATTGAGGTATCTTTTCTCAGTGGTGTTAAGTACTTCAGTACTTAAGTACTACTTAAGTTCTTTTTTGGGGAATCTGTACTTTACTATTTATATCTTTGACAACTTTTACTTTTACTCCACTACATTCCGAATGCAAATAATGTACTTTTTACTCCTTAAATTTTCCCTGACACACAAAAGTACTCGTTACATTTAGAATGCTCAATCAGGACAGAATTATGGCACCAAACAATATAACGCTTTGTCATCCCTACTGTCTCTGATCAGGTGGACTCACAAAACACACCTACTGTGTTTGTAAATTATGGCTGAGTGTTGGAGTGTGCCCCTTTCTGTCCGGAATTAAAAATATAACAAAAATTGTGCCGTCTAGTTTGCTTAATATCAGGAATTTGATGTATAGCATTTACTTTTACTTTGTACTTTTACTCAAGTATAACAATTTAGTACTTTTTCTACCACTGTACTTAGGTACGTTTAAAACCAGATACTTTTAGACTTTTACTCAAGTAGTATTTTACTGGGTAAGTTTCACTTTTACTTCAGTCATTTTCTGTTAAGGTATCTTTACTTTTACTCAAGTATGACCATTGAGTACTTTTCCCACTGTCTTTACTTTTCCTTTCCTTTTTCCACCACTGCCGAAAACCACATTTAGTTTTATGCACACCGCCAACTTTATTTTGTGTGGGTTCTTACCATGGAAATAGGATGGCATCTTTCCATTTCTATGATTCTAGTTACTGTATTTCTATGGTGAGGTTCTTCCCTCTATTGTAGCGATGTTGTCTTTATTGTAAACAGAACACATCTCCCCTGTTGAAATGCAGTGAGAGTGGCCAGACCAAAGCCTGAAGAACCAGACTAAGTGTCTGGGTGGTGGTGGTGCTTATTAAGCTAATAGTTTATGAAAGTAAATAATGAACCAAACATAAAAAAACTCCCCTGGCTCTTAAACAAAACCATATGCGCTCTGACCTTCCAACAATTTGTTTGAATTCTCCAGTTACATTGTTGCCATAGAGACACTTTAGCCCCAGTTCTGTGTTTGAGCTAGGGATGTTGTAACAAACTTGATATCATTTGGGTCCCCACCCTCTTGTGAAGTTTAAGCTATTTGGAATTTCATGTCCAAGCCTGTGCATGGAAACTTGGCTTTGCAGACCACGTCCAGTGCGAAAGCCCTACTCATGCGAAACAATAACATGTTTACAATCATTAAAAGCAATGAAGTTGTTCTTGTATCACACACTTCTCCAACATCAACCCAAATACGGGGGCGTAACTCTGGTGTCAACCTCCGCGACCGCTCAGTGACACCAGCTCTCTGAGGCATCTTCCTCCTTCCTCCATTACACAACCAGCAACCCTCCGCAGTGCAGACCTGGGTTCACATATTATTTGAAATCATTTATAATACTTTATCTGTGCTTTATTGAGCTTGCCTGGTTTAATGGACCAATTATTCACATCACAATCAATCCGCTCCGCTCAGTCTTATGTCAGGGAGAAAAACCTGCAGATGTACTTTAAATACTGAAGGAAATGTACCGTACATTCAGGCCACGTCCAGAAATAACTGGTGTGATGTGTGTGATCTCATTTCTCTTCGCTGTAACATATAGACAATAAAGCTTTATTGTTCTGTATTGTAGCCCCTAATCCTAATCCCTGTGTAGATCTGAGAGGATTGGATAGGTGTATTTAAGCAATATGGTGAAATTCTATATGAGAGGATTGGATAGGTGTATTTAAGCAATATGGTGAAATTCTATATGAGAGGATTAGATAGGTGTATTTAAGCAATATGGTGAAATTATATCTAGCTCATCAGTGGGTAAGGCACAGTATACAGTTGTGTGTAGGTGTTCCAGTTGGTTGATCCCCTACCTAGGAAGGAATAGTAAACATTTACCAACGCACCGAAATAACACAATCCAGATATTTCCAATTCAACATTTATTTTATTCATCACAACACCTAATAGTACTAAAGCACTAAAGTCGTTTTTTGTTTTCCTAACTAACAAATAAGGCACATTTTGGAATGCCGTTTCATGGACGTGATGCAACAGAAGTGTTATTTTCTGTTTCCACAACAACCTCCCAGTCATCATCCTCCCAGTCATCATCCAACTCACTCACACCAATTCGACAATAGCATTACAATCTCAAAATGTTACAGACATCAAAGAACATAAACATCAACGTCTAATTGACCACGTAAGTGTTAAAACAGCACATTCAGTCAGTATGTATTAATTGGTACACACTATCGGTCAATTATACATTTTTATGACTAGTAACAATCAATTAGAAGTTGTTGAGAATGCTAAGAGTCCCAAATGGAACCCTATTTTCTCCATAATGTACTGCTTTTGATCAGAGCCCTCTATGGGCCCTGGTCGAAAGTAGTGCACTATAAAGGGAATAGGGTGCCATTTTGCACACGTCCGATGTAGCCCACTACATTACTGTGCTAAAATTAAATACATTGCACAAAGTAATACTTATTTTTCCATTTAAAAGCAAAACACATGCACATGCAAATTCTACAATAGTGTTTTGTCTCACACACTTGCTTAACAGAAGTAAATTACACTCTCTGTACTAAACTATGAATAAAAACATAACATTTCAGAGAAGTGCCTTGTAGCTGCTTTGAGCAAACTACAACTCACAGTTGAATGTGCATATACAGTGGAGAGTATCAGTCACTAAGATATAACAAAAAGATCTATTCTGCATGTTAACAGTATTATTGCGCAACCTAGTAAGATCTTAATCAATTATATAGAACTTGAATAACAAAACATTGGTAATTATGTCTGCCATTTCCTTAATAAGGTAATACTCGTAATAAAACATGAATGCATGCTACTCAAAGGACACAAATGGCAACTCATAGGCATATTAGTTAAAGCACTTGGGTATCATTCTGGGTTATTTAATACTGATGATAACATTTCTAAACTCAAAACAAAACACATAAAAAACAAAATGGCTTATCATTTAGTGAAGGGTATTAATAATTATGTACCAACTTTTTTTAATAGTAATCTATGTAGACATCAATATTTCCTTCTTAGTATAACTTTGTTGCGTATTTTATACAAAAAAAGTATTGTAAAAACTCTTCCCATAAATATTTCTGTAGGATAAACCCCTCAGATCATTGTAAAACATCAATGAAAAACTCAAAGCTTTATTTGTCTCAAAGCTTTATATAGGCCCTTTTTCACATAGAAAGCTTCAAAGCTGCATAACATTTCAGATCTAAGATCCTTTAAGATGATGGCCATCTAATATATACATATAAAAATCATTTGCTAAATATAATTTTCTGGGAAAAATAACTCTTGGGTTGTTTTCTTTAGCAAATTGCTTAGAAAATGTAACATCTATAAAGTTTATTCCAAAATACACATCTTTCATAGAAAATAACAAATCCATATGTAAATTCAGGACAAAAAACACATCTGAAAAAGTATTTGTATACTGCATATTTAAAATGCATAACACAATGTATTAACTGCTTCCATTAGCTCGTATTATATGCCATCTCAAACACATGGCTTCTTCTTCATAAACTTGTCTGGTCGGAATCAGACTATCCTCCAAAAATATCTCAGCTGATTTTTCCTTATATTCTTCAAGATATTTCTTATATTCTTAAGGATATTCTTATCATTGTATTCCTTAAAAGTCAGAGCACTCATAAGCCTACTGTGTATTAATTTTGATCAGTATTAGCACTTTTGGTTTAGTTGGCTAATACCCAAGCTAATGGAAACGGCTAATGGAAACATATAGTGATACACTGCTGTTGTGAAGCAAATAAAGCCTAGACCAGAATATATGGTCATGTTTGGATAGCAGCAGTGTTCTGCTCAGTTGTAGTGAAAAGATAGAATTGATCCCAACGTTATGTGGGGAGAAAATAATAATCTACTATGACCTGTAATCAATGAATGAAACCCCTGTGTATCAATACACAATTCACATCAAATATGGTCGACTATTCTTTCCTTCCAAGCCCCTTTTTGTTCAGATGATAATAATAAAATATCCATAGAATGGCTATGCTACATCTCCCAACCACTATATATACACCTCTACCTACATGTACATATTACCTCAACTAACCGGCGCCCCCGCACATTGACTCTGTACTGGTACCCCCTGTATATAGTCTCGCTATTGTTATTTTTACTGCTGCTCTTTAATTACTTGTTACTTTTATTTCTTATTCTTATCCATGTTTTTTTAACTGCATTGTTGGTTAGGGGCTTGTAAGTAAGCATTTCACTGTAAGGTGAACGCCTGTTGTATTCAGCGCATGTGACTAATTACATTTGATTTGATTTCTAGCCTAATATTTAATGAGTAGGCTACTATCCTGTAACCTGATTCCAGATGTGATTGTGCTGTGACAATGACTATAGGGGTTGGCAAGAAAGCACCAACAAATCTGGAACCAGGCTTCACCTCCCCACATACATGTAACTAACACCAACTGAGTGTGATGGTCCAAGTTGTAACAAATTATGCTTAATGCATTGTTCTGTATCCACACATTGAATGAAAGATTACAGACCAAGCTCATACTTGTGTGTGTTGAATCAATCAATAAGTCATAAACAGACTATCTCAAAAAGCGAAAGGCTGGGATTCAATCCGATCGCGGGTTAAAGGCATTGCAGCTTTTAAAAGGCAATGTTCCCTCGTTCGCGGAGATCCCATTCACAATAAACGCTGTATATGTCGACTCAATCGGAAATGGCCTTTAAAAGCCACAAACCATATCATATTGAATCCCGGCCAAAGTTAAAAGAACGAGGATGAGGTCTACAGCTTTTAGTGCAAACCTCATTCACATTAGTGTACTGACTACAAAATAACATTGTTGTTGATTCCATGACAACAGACTAACTACAGTGTGTGTGATTTTTGCCAGATGCTTTAGTTACTGCGTCCAAACTCAACAAAATGGTGTTGAGGAAAACATTAGCCAGTTCTCATTGCTAATGGGGTAATAGTATTGTTTTCCCATATGTATTCACATCTTGAACCAGCATCAGACTTGGCAAAACACTACCTAACAGTTACTTCTAGCCATGAGTTAATTACAGCTCCAAACTAAGTTCAAATCTCCTTTTTATTCATTTTCCGTCCAATTTTTCAAAATAATTATTCTCTTTTTACAAGGCACTAGTACTTTTCGGATAATAGAAAATTTACAACTATGAATTCAACCTTTATAGAGCCATTAAACACGTTCTAAATATTGGAGAAGCCAATGTGTTTGATTTGAAAAATACACCTCCGCTTTGAACAGTGGTAGCAAACTTCTCTTCAACTATACTCACAAAATAACATGTTCCAAGAGTGTCAATAGCCTTCATTGCTAAGATACAACTATACCCACTATTACAAAATGTTGGATCAAAAATATTCTTCACTCTAGGTCCTCCAACTATAAAGTTGAAAGTATAGACCTATATCTTTGTAAACAGAGGTAATGGTTAGTTACGTCTCTTCTATTAAAGACACGATTTAACGTTTAAATCATGATAGGATGTGGAATCAAACACACAGAAACATAAACTTAATCCATCACCACACTTACAAAACGTCCTCTGATAAAATACAAACGTCCATTTTGTTACAAGACAACATTTCCACTTCTCCACTTCTTTCTCCTTTACCAACCATTATAGCAATCTTACCTCCATCCCCCATCTCTCTTTTCTCCAGACATAATTTACTGCTGTCACTTGTTTGACACATTATGAAGGGGTTAAACCCCTTGGAAACAGAAATTAGTAAGATTCACTGATATATTTCTGGGTCAAACTGTCTTAAAGTAGCGTTACAAGATCGCAACAGCTCTATTGGTCAGCTGTGTGTCCTACAAAAGATTGCAAAAATTTGCAATTGCAATAGGGATATTAAAAAAACACTTTGA
This sequence comes from Salvelinus fontinalis, assembly GCF_029448725.1. Classification (NCBI taxonomy): domain Eukaryota; kingdom Metazoa; phylum Chordata; class Actinopteri; order Salmoniformes; family Salmonidae; genus Salvelinus; species Salvelinus fontinalis. The sequence goes on along the minus strand of NC_074701.1, from coordinate 30,016,023 downwards.
AATGTATAATGAGTACTTATCTATATACCATTTGAAATACCAGTTGTAATCAACTATGTCAATCTCCTGGCATCCTACACCAAATAGATGAGTTGTAAATGCTGGCCAGACATAACACTGCTGAAGTGCAGTCCTGAATAAGACTATTGTTTGCTTACATACAGTGCAGGACGGGATTACTTTTCAAGAAACTCATTACAAAAATAAAATGATTGTTTGGAAGTAAACTGTCAAATTAGGTAGGGAAATAAGACTACAGCATTGCCGATAGATTGAACCTAATACTTAAGAGTCTAAATATGAAGGGGATATTGGCTAAGAGAAACTAGATATCCAGCCTTTATCATCACAGAAACTGCTGTTATTGCATAGTTGACTTTTGACAGGCAAATGTTAAAATCTTGTCAATTCGATGAATACCTAAATAATACCCTACTTTCATTGCCGATGTAAATGCACAGCTTGTTTAATACGAAACATCAACGTTATTATCACTGTACTACACCTAAACGAAGAACGACTCTATCTCAACCTACAGTCGTTTCTAAAGACAAGTGGAAGCAGTTACACAATAATACTTTGATATACAAACATACACAAATACATATAGTGTACACACACACACACACACACACACACACACACACACACACACACACACACACACACACACACACACACACACACACACACACACACACACACACACACACATACACATACACTTACACACACACATATATATGTCCCAGTTTAAATCAATAAAAAATTGCACAACAGACAAACGGACGACAAATAATAAATACGCCACAAGTAACATGTAAGCCAGGGATGTTTGGTACGGTATCCCTCAGTTAATCAATCAATAATCAATTCATAATTAATTCACAGTTATTCATGTATAAGTTGACCTTTGACCCAGACATTGCCCCCGACATTGACCCCTTGATCCCGACTTGAGCCCATGACGATAATTACTTTAGCATCACTAGAAGGCCTGTCTCTGTCTGTTTTAATGCTCCCCACACACTTCACTTGACAGGGAAAATTAAGGCAGAACTCTTCTGTAAACACAAAACCAACAGACTTCCAAAGTGAGGGAATAAAACCCCAAGGGGTGGGCAATACTGTCAGTGACAACAATATCATATTATACACACATTGGATGTCGGTTACATGGTTTTTAGGCTAGGGTACACAAGGCCACAAGGCCCTGTCAGGGCTGAGGTTTATCCTTGCACAGTTCTTTGATCAGTTTCTCCCATGCCCTTGCCATTAGGAAAAGGACAGGAATTGAGCTTAGTGACAAACCTCTGCAAAATAATGTTTACCAGCTAATTCAGAGATGGGAGATGATGGGGGAGGGAGAGGGGAGAGAGAGGTGATGGGGAGAGAGAGGGAAGGGAGAAGTGATGGGGAGGGAGAAGTGATGGGGAGGGAGGAGAGGGAGAGGTGATGGGAGGGAGAGGTAATGGGGAGGGAGGGGAGGGAGAGGTGATGGGGAGAGAGAATGGAGGGAGAGGTGATGGGGAGAGAGAAGGGAGGGAGAGGTGATGGGGGAGATGGGAGTTAGAGGTGATGAGGGGGAAGGTAGAGGTGATGAGGGGGAAGGTATAGGTGATGAGGGGAGGGAGAGGTGATGGGGAGGGGGAGGTGATAGGGGAGGTAGAGGTGATGGTGGAGAGGAGAGGGAGAGGTGATGGGGAGAGGGGAGGGAGAGGTGATGGGGAGAGGGGAGGGAGAGGTGATGGGGAGAGGGGAGGTAGAGGTGATGGAGGGGAGAGGGGAGAGAGAGGTGATGGGGAGAGGGGAGGCAGAGGTTATGGGGAGAGGGGAGGCAGAGGTGATGGAGGGAGTGGTGATGGGGAGAGGGGAGGTAGAGATGATAGGGGAGGGAGAGGTGATGGGGGAGAGGAGAGGTGATGTGAAGAGGGTGGGAAAGGATGAGAAGGAGGGGAGGCAAGGGAGGCAGTATTGGTGAGGACAGTGAGGTTCCGCTCTTTCCCAGGAGGGGGAAGAGGCAAATGGGAAGGCAGTACAGGAGGGTTGCTAGGTTTCTCTCTGACGGAGGAGGAGGAGAGGGTCACGAAATGGTTCCTCTCTTTTTGAGGAAATTAGAGGGTTCAGGTTAGTAAGGTATTATTGCACTCTTCGGCAGTAGTAGCCCAGGACTTTGCATTTCTCACACAGGTGCTGAGGGTGCTCCTTACTCTGGTCTGAGACGTCCAGGCCATCAGGCTTCTCCAACGGACGCTAAGGGAGGGAGGAGGGATAGAAGGATGAGAGGGAAGTAGGAATATGGAGAGGGAAAGAGGAAGGGGGAGAAAGGGTAGAGAAAGAGGGATGAGAGAGAGGGAGGGAGGTAGAGAAAGAGAGGTGAGAGAGTCATCACATACAAGTATACACACTATAGAAACAGTTTGTTATACTAAAGTGTTTGCTATGGTGCTAACATGGCAGGGGAACAGAGTTAACCTCTGTTCTAAATTGGGTGCTAACCACACACTGACAATTCAACACACACACATACCAAGCCTTCTATTTGCCAGCAGATTGTTTGGGTACTACTCAAACCAGCTCTGTTGTATCCCACATTCTCAGTGATTTGGCCACAATAACTAACCCTGAATGTTTTCAGACCTGGAGTCAGTGTACTTTGTGTTACTGGTTTCAGAGCTGTGGCAAACAACCTTAACAGATCCCCCTCTCTCTCTCTCTCTCTCTCACTCACACAATATAATTACAGAGGCTGTGTCCAAAACGGTACCCTGTTCTTTATGTAGTGCACTACTTTTGATCAGAGCTTTATGGACGCCATTTGGGACATAGACTCTCTCTCTAACACGGCACACAGTATAATTACAGAAAGAGGTCCAAGGCACATGTTTGCTGATATAAACCTGCATGAAAATACCAGCTACACCACTGAGAATAATCGCTTTCTTGGAAAGGCTATGGAGGACAACAGAGGGTATCATTCAGCGCCAACGGTTTGTTGGATGTCAATCACATACATTACTCTGCAATCATTTACTTCCCCACCCATTGTTCTTACAGAGTTTATTTTATAATACTGTTATTGTTTCCAGACAGATGGTCTCAGACTTATTCTTTAACTTGTCAAAACCAGAGCTCGTATTCATAAAGCATCTCTGATATAAAGTCAGTTTTGCCTTTTAGATCACAATGATTAGTATTATATGGACAGAGCGGACCTGATCCTAGATCAGCATTTCTACTCTGAGACGCTTTATAAATATGGGCCCAGGTTGCCAAGGAACAGCGCAAGGAGACAATGCAGTCAACCTTCACCTTGACTGTCTGCCACTAGTTTAAAAACTAACTGATAACAACATGAAATACATATCAAACATACCCACAATGTGAGGTTTGGCTTCCAAAATATGATATACAGTACTTGATTAATAAAAGTATATGTTTCATAGGAGAAAGGATCTGGTATTTAAACATCTTAGGTTTTAGGTTGAAGGACTGAATCCGCCCGGTTGAACTGTATATTTATTTAATGGATAAACATGTTTTTCATTCCAGAGACAGATTCTGTCCGGCCATAGATGTCCTGTCTTAAAGTCATGAAATGTGAAAACTATAGAAGCAAATCTAGAAGACTATAGAGTAAATATAGGATCTAGAAAACTATAGAGCAGAAAGAGGGTATAGAAGACTATAGATCAGATAGAGGTTCTAGAAAACTATAGAAGATTATAGAACAGATAGAGGATCTAGAAGACTATAGAACAGATAGAGGTTCTAGAAGACTAGAGCAAATAGGGGATCTAGAAGACTAGAATACTATTGAGTAGATAGAGGAGCTAGACACCTATAGAACAGATAGAGGATCCAAAAAACTATAGAATATAGAACAGATAGAGGATCTAGAAGAATATAGAACAGATAGAAGTTCTAAAAGACTATAGAGCAGATAGGGGATCTAGAAGACTAGAATACAATAGAGTATATAGAGGGTCTAGACGACTATAGAACAGATAGAGGTTCTAGAAGACTATAGAGCAGATATAGGTTCTAGAAGACTATAGAAGACTAGAACAGCTAGAGGATCTAGAAGACTATAGAACAGATGGTGGTTCTAGAAGAATATAGAAGACTATAGAACAGATAGAGGATCTAGACTATAGAGCAGATAGAGGATCTAGAATATAGAGTAGATATATCTAGAAGACTATAGAGCAGATAGAGGATCTAGAAGGCTATAGAAGACTATGGAACAGATAGAGGATCTAGAAGACTATGGAACAGATAGAGGATCTAGAAGACTATAGAGCAGATAGAGGATCTAGAAGACTATAGAAGAATATAGAACAGATAGAGTATCCAGAAGACTATAGAACAGATAGAGGATCTAGAAGACTTTAGAACAGATAGAGGATCTAGAAGAATATAGAAGACTATAGAACAGATAGATGATCTGGAAGACTATACAACAGATATAAGTTCTAAAAGACTATAGAGCAGATAGGGGATCTAGACAACTATAGAACAGATAGAGATCTAGAAGACTATAGAACAGATGGAGGGTCTAGACTATAGAGCAGATAGAGGATCTAGACTATAGAGCAAATAGAGGATCTAGAAGACAATAGAGCAGATAGAGGATCTAGAAGACTATAGAGCAGATAGAGGATCTAGAAGACTATAGAAGATGACAGAGCAGATAGAGGATCTAGAAGACTATAAACGACTATGGAACAGATAGAGGATCTAGAAGACTATAGAACAGATGGAGGGTCTAGACTATAGAGCAGATAGAGGATCTAGACTATAGAGCAAATAGAGGATCTAGAAGACAATAGAGCAGATAGAGGATCTAGAAGACTATAGAGCAGATAGAGGATCTAGAAGACTATAGAACAGATAGAGGATCTAGAAGACTATAGAGCAGATAGAGGATCTAGAAGACTATAGAGCAGATAGAGGATCTAGTAGATTACAGAAAACTATAGAACAAATAGGGGATCTAGAAGACTATAGAGCAGATAGAGGTTCCAGAAGACTAAAGAAGACTATAGAACATATAGAGCGTCTAGAAAAATATAGAACAGATAGAAGTTTCCCAATAAAGATTATAGAGCAGATAGGGGATCTAGAAGACTAGAATACTATAGAGTAGACAGAGGATCTAGACGACTATAGAGCAGATAGAGGATTTAGAAGACTATAGAACAGATTGAGGTTATAGAAGACTGTAGAAGACTGTAGAAGACTATAAAACAGATAGAGGCTATAGAAGACTATAGAAGACTACAGAACAGATAGAGGTTATAGAAGACTATAGAACAGATAGAGGTTGTAGAAGACTATAGCAGACTGTAGAACAAATAGAGGTTATAGAAGACTATAGAACAGATAGAGGTTATAGAAGACTGTAGAAGACTATAAAACAGATAGAGGCTATAGAAGACTATAGAACAGATTGAGATTATAGAAGACTGTAGAAGACTGTAGAAGACTATAAAACAGATAGAGGCTATAGAAGACTATAGAAGACTACAGAGCAGATAGAGGTTATAGAAGACTATAGAACAGATAGAGGTTATAGAAGACTGTAGAAGACTATAAAACAGATAGAGGCTATAGAAGACTATAGAACAGATTGAGATTATAGAAGACTGTAGAAGACTGTAGAAGACTATAAAACAGATAGAGGCTATAGAAGACTATAGAAGACTACAGAGCAGATAGAGGTTATAGAAGACTATAGAACAGATAGAGGTTATAGAAGACTATAGCAGACTGTAGAACAAATAGAGGTTATAGAAGACTATAGAAGACTATAGAACAGATTGAGGCTATAGAAGACTATAGCAGACTATAGAACAAATAGAGGTTATAGAAGACTATAGCAGACTGTAGAAGACTATAGAGCAGATAGAGGTTATAGAAGACTATAGCAGACTGTAGAACAAATAGAGGTTATAGAAGACTATAGCAGACTGTAGAAGACTATAGAGCAGATAGAGATTATAGAAGACTATAGCAGACTGTAGAACAAATAGAGGTTATAGAAGACTATAGCAGACTGTAGAAGACTATAGAGCAGATAGAGGTTATAGAAGACTATAGAGGATATATGTAACTCATCTGTGATTTTTAATCTGATTGTTTAACTCTGACTCGTGGGACTTTAATGGTCTGCCTGGCATTAATGGAGTACAGTATTTGATGCTATTGTGAAGGTCAGGACTCAGGTCAGGATATTTTTATTTATCTCAGCACCTAACAGAAACTGTTGAGGACATGAAGACTTGCAGTAAAGCAAATCTGGGAATCAGATACCAAAGTCGGAGAATATGTAAAATATACAATGTTAAATTCATTTCCCTCAGTCCTTTCTGTTAGAGCGTGTGTGTGTGTGTGTGTGTGTGTGTGTGTGTGTGTGTGTGTTGTACAGTACGTGGGGGTTAGCTGTCCATTCTCAAACGCTGACATTGGGAAACATGTGAAGTGGGTGAGATTGCGAATGTGAGGAATTTGCCCGCAAGTGTGGTTCTAGCCACAACACACACACACACACACACACACACACACACACACACACACACACACACACACACACACACACACACACACACACAGAAAAAGAGAGGGAAAAGAGCATGCTTTCCCCACCAGCTAGTTCCATTGAACAGAGACTTTTCTCTGTCGTTTTGGTGAGAATAATCACTGTGACTGCTGCCCTTTCATGGTGACGTGATACTTTCGCATCATCCGTTTGATCTGGGGAAGTCGCCTGATATTACTTGAAGCATTCTATCATTGACGTACAGTTAGTTATCTGTATGTCTATTTTGTTGTTGTGACTGTAACCATAGCTACAGTATAGCGGAACCTTCAATGCAATTGAAGAATGGATGAAGAGCCATGCAAATTATTGCTGCATGTCCAAACCCAAAGCAACTGTAAGAGGTGCGTAACTGGCTGCAGGGAAGTCAGGCGCAGGAGAACAGAAATGGGTAACAACCGGAGCAGTTTAAAACCTCTCTGGACCACCCATCCCGGATCCGGGATAACTGTCATCAGAAACGCTGACTAGTATAGCCTAGCCTAGTGCAACAGGGATATAATATAATATAATTTCATGAAATCACAAGTCCAATACAGCAAATGAAAGATAAACATCTTGTGAATCCAGCCAACATGTCCGGTTTTTAAAATGTTTTACAGCGAAAACACAACATATATTTATGTTAGCTCACCACCATATCCCAAAAAACACAGCCATATTTTCACAGCAAAGATAGCTTTCACAAAACCCACAAATAGAGATAAAATTAATCACTAACCTTTGAACAACTTCATCAGATGACAGTCATATGACATCATGTTATACAATACATTTATGTTTTGTTCGATTATGTGCATATTTATAGCCAGAAATCGTGGTTTTACATTGGCGCCGTGTTCAGAAATGGCACCAAAATAGCCAGAATAATTACAGAGAGCAACGTGAAATACAGAAATACTCATCATAAAACTTTGATGAAAAATACATGTTGTACTTATAATTAAAGATAAACATCTTGTGAAACCAGCCAACATATCCGATTTTTAAAATGTTTTACAGCGAAAACACAACATATATTTATGAAAGCTCACCACAATATCCAAAAACACACCGCCATTTTTTCACAGAAAAGATAGCTTTCACAAAACCCACAAATAGAGATAAAATTAATCACTAACCTTTGAACAACTTCATCAGATGACAGTCATATGACATCATGTTATACAATACATTTATGTTTTGTTCGATTATGTGCATATTTATAGCCAGAAATCGTGGTTTTACATTGGCTCCATGTTCAGAAATGACTCAAAAATAGCGAAAGTAATTACAGATAGCAACGTGAAATACAGAAATACTCATCATAAACTTTGATGAAAGATACATGTTTAACATATAATTAAAGATACACTGGTTCTTAATGCAACCGCTGTGTTAGATTTAAAAAAAGAACTTTAGTAAAAAGCACAGCAAGCAATAATCTGAGACAGCGCTCGGCCATTCTCCGCCATGTTGGAGTCAACAGAAATACGAAATTACATCATAAATATTCCCTTACCTTTGATGATCTTTCACCAGAATGCAGTGCCAGGAATCCTAGTTCCACAATAAATCGTTGTTTTGTTTTATAATGTCCATTCCTTCTGTCGAATTAGCAACTTTGGCTAGCATATGTAGTACACGTTTCCAAACACTTGCGCAGTTGAACGAAAACTTCAAAAAGTGGTATTACACGTCGAATAAACTGGTCAAACTCAGTTGAGAATCAATCTTCAGGATTTTTTTCTCATATATATCCAATAACGTCCCAAACGGAGCATTTCTTCATGTCTATCTAACGCAGTGCAGACAAAGACATCACATGCCCTCTATGCGTGGCCAAGAACTGGTAATCTGCCTGACCTGTCACTCCAAAGGCTCTCATCCGGTCCCACATGAAGCTATATGCTTCATTCCACGTTCTACTGCCTGTTGACATCTAGTGGCAGGCATATGAAGTGCATACAGATCCATAAATATAAGGCAATTGAATAGGTGATGCCTTTCACAGCGACCCATTTAAGAATTTTGACTTCCTGTTTGGAAGTTTGCCTGCCATATGAGTTCTGTTTTACTCACAGATATAATTCAAACAGTTTTACAAATTTAGAGTGTTTTCTATCAAATAGTAATAATCATATGATCTAGGACAGAGTACGAGGCCGTTTATTTTGGGCACAAATTCATCCAAAAGTGAAAATGTCGCCCCCTATACCTAAGAAGTTAATGAGGCAACACAAACTGCAACCAGAACAACAAAATACGGGTTGAAATAACCCGTCGCAAACCAGTCTGAAGTGCACATACACTTTACAACGAACAATTCCACACACAGACATGGGGGGAAACAGAGGGTTATATGCACGTCAAGTAATGAGGGAATGTAAACCAGGTGTGCGGGAAAACAAGACAAAAAACAAATGGAAAAATGAAAGGTGGATCGGGGCGATGGCTAGAAGACCGGTGATGTCGACCACCGAATGCCGCCCGAACAAGGAGAGGAACTGACTTCGGCGGAAGTCGTGACAGCAACAAGCAACTGCTAACCCCTAATCCCTATCCCCTAAGGCCTATCCCTGTCACGACTTCCACAGAAGGGGGCTCCTCTCCCTGTTCGGGCAGTGCTCGGCGGTCGTCGTCGCCGTCCTACTAGCTGCCACCGATCCATTTTTCCTTTTCGTTTGTTTCTGTCTGTATTGTTTACACCTGTGTCTTATTAGTTGATTTCGGTGAGTATATTTACCTCCGCTGCCTGCTTGTGCGGGATTGTTTTCTTTGGTTAAGTTGTTAGGGGTGTGTGTCTGCACCATGGGGTTTTCTTTTTTCACGGCAGTTGTGCTGTTTGGTATGAGTTTAGGAGTAGAGGTTTCTCCTCTGTGTGTAGCGTTTATTTCCCTCCAAGCAAAAATTAAAGCAGAAACCACCAGTGACTAGATAAATAAAGAAGTGGTCAGATGAAGCAGATGCTAAGCTACAGGACTGTTTTGCAAGAACAGACTGGAATATGTTCCGGGATTCCTCGGATGGCATTGAGGAGTACACCACATCAGTCATTGGCTTCATCAATAAGTGTATCGGTGACGTTGTCCCCACAGTGACCGTACGTACATACCCCAACCAGAAGCCATGGATTACAGTCATATTTGAAATCGGACACTTTGGTGGGATTAACAACAAGATTACCTTTAAAATAATATAAGACACATGTATGCCTGAGGAATTTTAATTATGAGATTTCTGTTTTTTGAATTTGGCGCCCTGCACTTTCACTGGCTGTTGTCATATCATCCCGTTAACTGGATTGCAGCCATAAGAAGTTTTAAACAGCTCAACATTCACAAGGCCGCAGGGCCAGAGGCATTACCAGGACGTGTACCGCGAACATGCACTGACCAACTGGCAAGTGTCTTCACTGACATTTTCAACCTCTCCCTGTCCGAGTCTGTAATACCAACATGTTTTAAGCAGACGACCATAGTGCCTGTGCCCAAGAACACTAAGGTAACCTGCCTAAATGACTACCGACCCGTAGCACTCATGTCTGTAGCAATTAAGTGCTTGAAAGGCTGGTCATGGCTCACATCAACACCATTACCCCAGATTATCCCAGACAACGATGAGACAGCCTATAGGGAAGAAGTCAGAGACCTGGCCGTGTGGTGCCAGGACAACAACCTCTCCCTCAACGTGATCAAGACACAGGAGATGATTGTGGACTACAGGAAAAAGAGGACCGAGCACGCCCTCATTCACATCGACGGGGCTGCAGTGGAGCAGGTTGAGAGCTCAAGTTCCTTGGTGTCCACATCACCAACAAACTAACATGGTTCAAGCACACCAAGACAGTCGTGAAGAGGGCACGACAAAACCTATTCCCTCTCAAGAGACTGAAAAGATTTGGCATGGGTCCTCAGATCCTCAAAAGGTTCTACATCTCCTCCATCGAGAGCAACCTGACTGGTTTCAAATTGTCAAAGACTCCAGCCACCCGAGTCATAGACTGTTCTCTCTGCTACCGCATGGCAAGTGGTACCGGAGCGCCAAGTCTAGGTCCAAGAGGCTTCAAAACAGCTTCTACCCCCAAGCCATAAGTATCCTGAACATCTAATCAAATGGCTACCCAGACTATTTGCATTGCCCCCCTCCCCTCTTTTACACCGCTGCTGCTCTCTGTTGTTATCATCAATGCATAGCCACTTTAATAACTCTACCTACATGTAGATATTACCCTAACTGACCGGTGCCCCAGCACATTGACTCTGTACCGGTGCCCCCATGTATATAGTCTCGCTATTGTTATTTTACTGCTGCTCTTTAACTTCCCTAGGGTAGGGGGCAGCATTCGGAATTTTGGAAGAAAAGTGTGCCCGAATTAAACTGCCTGCTACTCAGGCCCAGAAGCTGGGATATGCATAATTGGTAGATTTGGATAGAAAACACTCTAAAGTTTCCAAAACTGTTAAAATAATGTCTGTGAGTATAACAGCACTGATATGGCAGGCAAATAGCTGAGGAAAATCCATCCAGGAAGTGGGAAATCTGAGTTTTGTAGTTTTTCAAGTGATTGCCTATCCAATATACTGTGTCTATGGGGACAGATTGCACTTCCTAAGGCTTCCACTATATGTCAACAGTCTTTAGAACGTTGTATCAGGCTTCTACTGTGAAGGGGGAGCGAATAAGAGCTGTTTGAACCAGGGGTCTGGTTGAAAGCCTTTAGTTTAGTCATGTGCGCAGCCGTGAGCGCGAGCTCCGTTCCCTTTCATTTCTAAAGACAAAGGAATTGTCTGGTTGGAATATTATTGAAGATTTATGATAAAAACATCCTAAAGATTAATTCTATACATCGTTTGACATGTTTCTACGAACTGTAATGGAACTATTTTGACTTTTCGTCTGGACTTAGTGTCCGCGCATTGTACTTTTGGATTACCAGGACAAAACGAACAAATAGGAGGTATTTGGACATAAAGATTAACTTTATCGAACAAAACAAACATTTGTTGTCTAACATGGAGACCTGGGAGTGCCATCAGATGAAGATCATCAAAGGTAAGTGATTAATTTTAACGCTATTTCTGACTTTTGTGACACCTCTCCTTGGCTGGAAAATGGCTGTATGGTTTTCTGTGGCTAGGCGCTGACCTAACATAATCGCATGGTGTGCTTTTGCCGTAAAGCCTTTTTGAAATCTGACACAGCAGTTGCATTAAGTAGAAGTTTATCTTTTATCTTTATCTTGTATCTTAGATCAATGTTTATGATGAGTATTTTTGTAATTTGATGTGGCTCTCTGCACTTTCACCGAATGTTTGTTTGAGACAATGCATTTCTGAACATTACGCGCCAAAGTAATCGTATGGTGTGCTTTCGCAGTAAAGCCTTTTTGAAATTGGACACTGTGGTTGGATTTACAAGAAGTTTATCTTTAAAATGGTGTATAATACTTGTATTTTTGAGGAATTTTAATTATGGGATTTCTGTTGTTTTGAATTTGGTGGCCTGCAATTTCACTGGCTGTTGTCGAGGTGGGACGCTACCGTCCCACTTGTACCAGAGAGGTTATTTACTTTTATTTCTTATTCTTATCCGTATTTTAGATTTTTTTAAACTGCATTGTTGGTTAGGGGCTCGTAATTAAGCATTTCCCTATATAGTGCATTACTATTGACCAGGGCCCAGTGCCACTATGTCAGGAACAGGGTGCCATTTGGTAACTAGAAGTTACATGCAATTTTTTGCACTAGGGATAATAGACACAGAATTTTGTCAAACCTACTTTTTCCCTCTCAACTCAATAAGCAAAAAATTTACACTTTTTAAAGTTAATTTAATTAAGGATTATTTCATGGCAGGGGGTCACATATTTGGACAATTACTTATAACATCTACACTGAACGAAAACATAAACGCAACATGCAATAATTTCAAAGATTTGACTGAGTTACAGTTCTGTCACGACTTCCACCGAAGTTGGTCCCTCTCCTTGTTCGGGCGGCGTTCGGCAGTCGACGTCACCGGTCTTCTAGCCATCGCCGCTCCACCTTTCTTTTTCCATTTGTTTTGTCTTGTTTTCCCGCACACCTGGTTCACATTCCCTCATCAGACTAAATGTATATTACCCTCTGTTTCCCCCATGTCTGTGTGTGGAATTGTTCTTTGTGTAGGGTGTTACGCTACAGGCTGGCTTGCGCTAGGGTTGTTTCGAAACTAGTTTTTTTTGTTTTGTTTAAACCGGTTCATGTTACCGTGGTTGTGCTTTGTGCTGCCTCGCCTGTGCCTTTGGGCCAGGGTGTATATTAAAGTTCTCCTGTTATCACCCATCTCTGCTCTCCTGCGCCTGACTTCCCGGCAACCAGTCACTCACCCCATTACAAGTTCATATAAGGAAATCAGTCAATTGGAATAAATGTATTAGGCCCTAATCTATGGGTTTCACATGACTGGGAATACAGTTATGCATCTGTTGACCACAGATACCTTAAACAAATGCTAGGGGTGTGGACCAGAAAATCAGTCAGTATCTGGTATGACCACTATTGGCCTCATGCGCGACACATCTCTTTCGCATAGAGTTGATCAGGCCATTGACTGTGGCCAATGGAATTGTGTCCCACTACTCTTTAATGGCTGTGCAAAGTGGCTTGATATTTAGCGGGAACTGGAACACGCTGTCTTACACGTAGATCCAGATCATCCCAAGCATGCTCAATGGGTGACATGTCTGACGAGTATGCAGGACATGGATGAACTGGGACATTTTCAGCTCCCAGCAATGGTGTAAAGATCCTTGCGACATGCATTATCATGTTGAAACATGAGGTGATGGTGGTGGATGAATGGCACGATAACGGGCCTCAGGATCTCAGGATGAATGGCACGATAACGGGCCTCAGGATCTCAGGATGAATGACACGATAACAGGCCTCAGGATCTCAGGATGAATGGCACGATAACGGGCCTCACTAAAGTCGGTTACGATGTCTTTGTGTATTCAAATTACCATTGATAAAATGCAATTGTCTTTGTTGTCTGTAACTTATGGCTGCCCATACCATATCCCCACCACCACCATGGGGCACTCTGTTTACAACTCTGACATCAGCAAACCACTCGCCCACACGACGCAATACACGCTGTTTGCCATCTGCCCGGGACAGTTGAAACCGGGAATCTACCGTGAAGAGCACACTTCTCCAGCATGCCAGTGCCCATCAAAGGTGAGCATTTGCCCACTAAAGTCGGTTACGATGTCGAACTGCATTCAGGCCATGACCATGGTGAGGACGACGAGCATGCAGATGAGCTTCCCTGAGACGGATTCTGTTTGTGCAGAAATTCTTTGGTTGTGCAAACTCATAGTTTCATCAGCTGTCCAGGTGGCTTGTCCCAGAGGTGATATTTTTTTATTTCTTTTTTTATTATTATTTCTTTTTTTACCCCCTTTTTCTCCCCAATTTCGTGATATCCATTTGCTGGTAGTTACTGTCTTGTCTCATCGCTACAACTCCTGCACGGACTTGGGAGAGGCGAAGGTCGAGAGCCATGTGTCCTCCGCAAAGCAGTGCGACAAAAACAACAACACATGGGATAAACAAACGTACAGTCAATAACACAATAGAAAATCTGTACACAGTGTGTGCAAAGGAAGTAAGGAGGTAAGGCAATAAATAGACCAATAGTGGCGAAGTAATTACAATTTAGCAATTTACACTGGAGTGATAGATGTGCAGATGATGATGTGCAAGTAGAAATAATGGTGTGCAAAAGAGCAGAAAAACAAAAACAAATATGGGGATGAGGTAGGTAGTTGGTTGTATAGGCTATTTACATATGGGCTGTGTACAGCTGCAGCGATCGGTAAGCTGCTCTGACAGCTAACGCTTAAAGTTAGTGAGGGAGATATAAGTCTCCAACTTCAGTGATTTTTGCAATTTGTTCCAGTCACTGGCAGCAGAGAATTGGAAGGAAAGGCTGACCAAAGAGGTGTTGGCTTTGGGGATGACCAGTGAAATATACCTGCTGTAGCCCGTGCTACGGGTGGGTGTTGCTATGGTGACCAGTGAGCTGAGATAAGGCGGAGCTTTACCTAGCAAAGACTTATAGATGGCCTAGAGCCAGTGGGTTTGGTGACGAATATGTAGCGAGGACCAGCCAACGAGAGCATACAGGTCGCAGTGGTGGGTAGTATATGGGGCTTTGGTGACCAAACGGATGGCACTGTGATAGACTGCATCCAATTTGCTGAGTAGAGTGTTGGAGGCTATTTTGTAAATGACATCGCCGAAGTCAAGGATCAGTAGGATAGTCAGTTTTACGAGGGTATGTTTGGCAGCATGAGTGAAGGAGGCTTTGTTGCGAAATAGGAAGCAGATTCTAGATTTAACTTTGGATTGGAGATGCTTAATGTGAGTCTGGAAGGAGAGTTTACAGTCTAGCCAGACACCTAGGTATTTATATTTGTCCACATATTCTAAGTCAGAACCGTCCAGAGTACTGATACTAGTCGGGCAGGCGGGTGCAGGCAGCGATCGGTTGAAGAGCATGCATTTCGTTTTACTAGCATTTAAGAGCAGTTGGAGGCCACGGAAGGAGTGTTGTATGGCGTTGAAGCTCGTGTGGAGGTTTGTTAACACAGTGTACAAAGAAGGGCCAGATGTATACAGAATGGTGTGGTCTGTGTAGACGACATCATTGATATATACAGAGAAAAGAGTCAGCCCGAGAATTGAACCCTGTGGCACCCCCATACAGACTGCCAGAGGTCCGGACAACAGGCCCTCCGATTTGACACACTAGACTCTATCTGAGAAGTAGTTAGTGAACCAGGTGAGGCAGTCATTAGAGAAACCAAGGCTGTTGAGTCTGCCGATATGAATGCGGTGATTGACAGAGTCGAACGCCTTGGCCAGGTCGATGAAGACGGCTGCACAGTACTGTCTTTTATCGATGGCGGTTATGATATCGTTTAGGACCTTGAGCGTGGCTGAGGTGCACCCGTGACCAGCTCGGAAACCAGATTGCGTAGCGGAGAAGGTACTTTGGAATTCGAAATGGTGGGTGATCTGTTTGTTAACTTGGCTTTCGAAGACTTTAGAAAGGCAGGGCAGGATGGATATAGGTCTGTAACAGTTTGGGTCTAGAATGTCTCCCCCTTTAAAGAGGGGGATGACCGCGGCCGCTTTCCAATCTTTAGGAATCTCAGATGATACAAAAGAGAGGTTGAACAGACTAGTAATAAGGGTTGCAACAATTTCGGCAGATAATTTTAGGAAGAGAGGGTCCAGATTGTCTAGCCCAGCTGATTTGTAGGGATCAAGATTTTGCAGTTCTTTCGGAACATCAACTGTCTGGATTTGGGTGAAGGAGAAGCGGGGGGGGGGTTTGGGCCAGTTGCTGCGGGGGGTGCGGAGCTGTTGGCCGGGGTTGGGGTAGCCAGATGGAAAGCATGGCCAGCCATAGAGTAATGCTTATTGAAATTCTCGATTATCGTGGATTTATCAGTGGTGACAGTGTTTCCTAGCCGGATGTGGAGGTCCTGGGCTGGCGTGTATACACGTGGTCTGCAAATTCTCTAAAATGACGTTGGAGGCAGCTTATGGTAGAGAAATGAACATTACATTCTCTGGCAACAGCTCTGGTGGTCATTCCTGCAGTCAGCATGCCAACTGCATATTCCCTCAATCCTTGAGACATTTGTGGCATTGTATGACAAAACTGCACAGTTTAGAGTGGCCTTTTATTGCACAGGGTGCACTTGTGTAGTGATCATGCTGTTTAATCAGCTTTTTGATATGCCACACCTATCAGGTGTGGCAAGGGAAGAAAGGCTCACTAAACAAATTTGTGCAAAATCTTAGAGAGAAATAAGCTTTTTGTGTGTATGGGAAATGTATGCGATGTTTTATTTCAGCTCATGAAACATGTGAATAACACTTTACATGTTGCATTTATATTTTTGTTGGGAATAGTTAAACCATTTCTTGGAATGTATTGCTGTTGAGATGAATAGTTTACAAGTGACAGAGCTCTGGGCCCATGTTCACAAAGTGTCTCAGAGTACTGTAGGACTGCCAATCTAGGATCAGGTCCCCCCCGTCCAAATAATCTTAATCATTGTGATCTAAAATGCAAACTGATCCTAGATCAGCACTCACACTCTGAAGCACTCTTTATTTTACTCTATTTTAATCAGGCAAGTTGGGAACAACCTAGCAACTGTAAGCAGCGACAATTGTGTCTCAAATAGCACCCATTCCCTATATAGTGCACTACTTTTGACCAGAGCCCACTGCCTCAATTTACATGCTCTCCCTTCCAAACCCTGACTACAGAGGTTGAGGTGGCATAGCGTCAAATCCATATTCTGAGTGTGTTGTAATAATGATTAAGAACACACTGCGTATTTCGTCACAACATACAAGATCGTCTATCAACCTACCCCTTAAAGAAAGAAATATTAAAAAGAAACCTTGAATCTTTTTTTTGAGTGCGGACCAGCTACACAATTTTGGAATTCTATCACAAACACACACGCACACATACCTACACATACACAGATCTCACGAGCGCACACACCCACATAAATGCAGACACAGAAACATGCACACACACACACAAACACACACACCCACACACACACACACACACACACACACATACACATACACATACACACACACACACACACACACACACACACACACACACACACACACACACACACACACACACACACACACACACACACACACATGTTGTCCTACCTGCTTGTGTGGGTAGACGTTGATGTGACACTTGATACATTCTTGTCCCATGTTGGCCCAGGAGTTGCCACTCATCCACTTCCTCTTACACTTGGGACATTTGTACTCTCCAAAACACCTCTTCTTCCCCTGGTACGGAGTTAGACCCTCGCCTTTAGGCCTTGCCTGGGATTACAAGACAGAGAGGTTTAGATGGTAGTTTAAGCTATATCAATTGGGCTAAAGTCAGTATACAGAAGGTCCCTGAAACAGATAATGAGAACCCAAAAGAGACAACAAAGACTGATGCAAAAAGTGAACTTTACCCAAGCTACCCTTTGTCTTTCCTTGATTTGTTATTTTGGGTGGTATGTGCATGTCATACAGTATTTTCCTATGCATATTGTAACACTGAATGAATTGAGAAACTGAGACTGAGTGAGGAGAAGGCTTTTCGGCCTTCATACATGCACTCTGTCAAACACACACACACACAACACACACACTCCGTCAGCAATGAAATAAGGCTCGCGAGAGGCCAATATCCCTGGGAGGGGCTCTTACTCATCATACTGAGTATATACTGGGTGTGTCCCAAATGGCACCCTATTCTCTATATAGTGCACTACTTTTGACCAGAGTCCATATGGCTCTGTAGTGGGGAATGTAGGGAATAGGGTGCCATTTGGGACACCGTCCCATACTGGCAGTGGTTCATCTAGGCCTGGCCACTACAACAGCAACAAGGAGTAAAAGTTACATTTTCTTCCCCTAGTCTCGCATATAAAAGAACGATTGATGTCATTGCGGGGATAAATCACCACACGTGCATATGTCCTGCCAAAACTAACCAATTAGGGGGCTTGACTGGCATTGGCTAAACTCCCAGTGGCTGACAGTTGAAGTGTTTGGCTTATGTCACGTTAGAATCTGAACCCCGCCCATCAGATGCAAATCACC
The DNA here is from genome assembly GCF_029448725.1 of Salvelinus fontinalis. NCBI lineage: Eukaryota > Metazoa > Chordata > Actinopteri > Salmoniformes > Salmonidae > Salvelinus > Salvelinus fontinalis. The sequence continues at coordinate 29,997,735 of NC_074701.1, read as the reverse complement.
TTGTACTTAAACCTACTGTAGCATAATAAAACACACACTGCTCTCAACCATTCCTAAGAATGCACTTTTTTGTTCCAGTCCAGCACTAGCACACCTGATTCAACTAGTCAACTAATCAGGGTGGTAGAGAGAGTGGTGTGTAGGATGATGGAGAGATGTGTACTGTGGTGGAGAGGAGTGTAGGGTGGTAGAGAGGAGTGGGGGGTGGTGGAGAGGGTTGTGTGTAGGATGATGGAGAGATGTGTAGGGTGGTAGAGAGGAGTGGGGGGTGGTGGAGAGGAGTGGAGGGTGGTGGAGAGGGTGGTGGAGAGGTGTGTAGGGTGGTAGAGAGGAGTGAGGGTGGTGGAGAGGTGTGTAGGGTGGTAGAGCGGAGTGGAGGGTGGTGGAGAGGTGGAGAGGTGGAGAGGTGTGTAGGGTGCTGGAGAGGTGTGTAGGGTGGTGGAGAGGGTTGTGTGTAGGATGATGGAGAGATGTGTACTGTGGTGGAGAGGAGTGTAGGGTGGTAGAGAGGAGTGGAGGGTGGTGGAGAGGGTGGTGGGTGGTGGGGAGGTGGAGAGGTGTGTAGGGTGGTAGAGAGGAGTGAGGGTGGTGGAGAGGTGTGTAGGGTGGTAGAGCGGAGTGGAGGGTGGTGGAGAGGTGGAGAGGTGGAGAGGTGTGTAGGGTGGTGGGGAGGTGTGTAGAGTGCTGGAGAGCTGGAGAGATGTGTGGGGTGGTGGAGAGATGGAGAAGTGTGTAGGGTGGTGGAGAGGTGTGTAAGGTGCTGGAGAGGTGTGTAGGGTGCTGGAGAGGTGTGTAGGGCGGTGGGGAGGTGTGTAGGGTGGTGGAGAGGTGTGTAGGGTGCTGGAGAGGTGTGTAGAGTGGTGGGGAGGTGGAGAGGTGTGTAGGGTGGTGGAGAGGGGGAGAGGTGGAGAGGGTGGTGGAGAGGTGTGTAGGGTGGAGGGGAGGTGGAGAGGTGTGTAGGGTGGTGGAGAGGTGTAGGGTGGTAGAGAGGTGGAGAGGTGTGTAGGGTGGTGGAGAGGTGTGAAGGGTGGTGGAGAGGTGGATAGGTGGAGAGGGTGGTGGAGAGGTGTATAGGGTGGGGGAGAGGTGTGTGGGGTGGTAGAGAGGGGTGGAGGGTGGTGGAGAGGTGGAGAGGTGGAGAGGTGTGGAGGGTGGTGGGGAGTTGTGTAGGGTGGTGGAAAGGTGTGTAGGGTTCTGGAGAGATGTGTAGGGTGGTGGGGAGGTGTGTAGGGTGCTGGAGAGGTGTGTAGGGTGCTGGAGAGGTGGAGAGATGTGTAGGGTGGTGGAGAGGTGTGCAGGGTGGTGGGGAGGTGTGTAGGGTGCTGGAGAGGTGGAGAGATGTGTAGGGTGGTTGAGAGATGTGTAGGGTGCAGGAGAGGTGGAGAGATGTGTAGGGTGGTTGGGAGTAGTGTAGGGTGCTGGAGAGGTGTGTAGGGTGCTGGAGAGGTGGAGAGGTGTGTAGGGTGGTGGGGAGGTGGAGAGGTGTGTAGGGTGGTGTAGAGGTGGAGAGGTGTGTAGGGTGGTGGGGAGGTTTGTAGAGTGGTGAAGAGGTGTGTAGGGTGGTAGAGAGGAGTGTAGGGGGGTGGAGAGGTGGAGAGGTGTGGAGGGTGGTGGGGAGTTGTGTAGGGTGGTGGAGAGGTGTGTAGGGGGGTGGAGAGATGTGTAGGGTGGTGGAGAGGTGTGTAGGGTGGTGGGGAGTTGTGTAGGGTGGTGGAGAGGTGGAGAGGTGTGTAGGGTGGTGGAGAGGGGGAGAGGTGGAGAGGGTGGTGGAGAGGTGTGTAGGGTGGAGGGGAGGTGGAGAGGTGTGTAGGGTGGTGGAGAGGTGTAGGGTGGTAGAGAGGTGGAGAGGTGTGTAGGGTGGTGGAGAGGTGTGAAGGGTGGTGGAGAGGTGGATAGGTGGAGAGGGTGGTGGAGAGGTGTATAGGGTGGGGGAGAGGTGTGTGGGGTGGTAGAGAGGGGTGGAGGGTGGTGGAGAGGTGGAGAGGTGGAGAGGTGTGGAGGGTGGTGGGGAGTTGTGTAGGGTGGTGGAAAGGTGTGTAGGGTTCTGGAGAGATGTGTAGGGTGGTGGGGAGGTGTGTAGGGTGCTGGAGAGGTGTGTAGGGTGCTGGAGAGGTGGAGAGATTTGTAGGGTGGTGGAGAGGTGTGCAGGGTGGTGGGGAGGTGTGTAGGGTGCTGGAGAGGTGGAGAGATGTGTAGGGTGGTTGAGAGATGTGTAGGGTGCAGGAGAGGTGGAGAGATGTGTAGGGTGGTTGGGAGTAGTGTAGGGTGCTGGAGAGGTGTGTAGGGTGCTGGAGAGGTGGAGAGGTGTGTAGGGTGGTGGGGAGGTGGAGAGGTGTGTAGGGTGGTGTAGAGGTGGAGAGGTGTGTAGGGTGGTGGGGTGGTTTGTAGGGTGGTGAAGAGGTGTGTAGGGTGGTAGAGAGGAGTGTAGGGGGGTGGAGAGGTGGAGAGGTGTGGAGGGTGGTGGGGAGTTGTGTAGGGTGGTGGAGAGGTGTGTAGGGGGGTGGAGAGATGTGTAGGGTGGTGGAGAGGTGTGTAGGGTGGTGGGGAGTTGTGTAGGGTGGTGGAGAGGTGGAGAGATGTGTAGGGTGGTGGAGAGGTGTATAGGGGGGGGTGGAGAGATGTGTAGGATGGTGGAGAGGTGGAGAGGTGTATAGGGTGGTGGAGAGGTGTGTAGGGGGGTGGAGAGATGTGTAGGGTGGTGGAGAGGTGTGTAGGGTGGTGGGGAGTTGTGTAGGGTGGTGGAGAGGTGGAGAGATGTGTAGGGTGGTGGAGAGGTGTATAGGGGGGGTGGAGAGGTGTGTAGGGTGGTGGAGAGATGGAGAGGTGTGTAGGGTGGTGGAGAGGTGTGTAGGGTGGTGGAGAGGTGGATAGTTGGAGAGGGTGGTGGGGAGATTTGTAGGGTGGTGGAGAGGTGGAGAGATGTGTAGGGTGGTGGAGAGGTATATAGGGGGGGTGGAGAGGTGTGTAGGGTGGTGTAGAGGTGGAGAGGTGTGTAGGGTGGTGGGGAGGTGTGTAGAGTGGTGGAGAGGTGTGTAGGGTGGTGGAGAGGTGTGTAGGGTGGTAGAGAGGTGTGTACGGTGGTGGAGAGATGGAGAGGTGTGTAGGGTGGTGGAGAGGTGTGTAGGGTGGTGGAGAGGTGGATAGTTGGAGAGGGTGGTGGGGAGATTTGTAGGGTGGTGGAGAGGTGTGTAGGGTGGTAGAGAGGAGTGTAGGTTGGTGGAGAGGTGGAGAGGTGGAGAGGTGTGGAGGGTGGTGGGGAGTTGTGTAGGGTGGTGGAGAGGTGTGTAGGGTGGTGGAGAGGTGTGTAGGGTGGTGGAGAGGTGTGTAGGGTGGTAGAGAGGAATGGAGGGTGGTGGAGAGGTGTGTAGGGTGGTAGAGAGGAGTGTAGGGTGGTGGAGAGGTGTGTAGGGTGGTGGAGAGGTGGAGAGGTGTGGAGGGTGGTGGGGAGTTGTGTAGGGTGGTGGAGAGGTGTGTAGGGTGGTGGAGAGGTGTGTAGGGTGGTGGAGAGGTGTGTAGGGTGGTGGAGAGGTGTGTAGGGTGGTGGAGAGGTGTGTAGGGTGGTGGAGAGGTGTGTAGGGTGGTGGAGAGGTGTGTAGGGTGGTGGAGAGGTGTGTAGGGTGGTATAGAGGAGTGGAGGGTGGTGGAGAGGTGTGTAGGGTGGTAGAGAGGAGTGTAGGGTGGTGGGGAGGTGTGTAGGGTGCTGGAGAGGTGGAGAGGTGTGTAGGGAGGTGGAGAGGTGTGTAGGGTGGTGGGGAGGTGTGTAGGGTGCTGGAGAGGTGGAGAGATGTGTAGGGTGGTTGGGAGATGTGTAGGGTGCAGGAGAGGTGTGTAGGGTGCTGGAGAGGTAGAGAGGTGTGTAGGGTGGTGGGGAGGTGGAGAGGTGTGTAGGGTGCTGGAGAGGTGTGTAGGGTGCTGGAGAGGTGTGTAGGGTGCTGGAGAGGTGTGTAGGGTGGTGGAGAGGTGTGTAGGGTGCTGGAGAGGTGTGTAGGGTGGTGCAGAGGTGTGTAGTGTGTTGGAGAGGTGGATAGGTGGAGAGGGTGGTGGGGAGGAGTGTAGGGTGGTGGAGAGGTGTGTAGGGTGGGGGAGAGGTGTTTATTTATTTATTTTTTTTATTTTTTTATTTCACCTTTATTTAACCAGGTAGGCTAGTTGAGAACAAGTTCTCATTTGCAACTGCGACCTGGCCAAGATAAAGCATAGCAGTGTGAACAGACAACAACACAGAGTTACACATGGAGTAAACAATAAACAAGTCAATAACATGGTAGAAAAAAGAGAATCTATATACAATGTGTGCAAAAGGCATGAGGTAGGCAATAAATCGAATAATTACAATTTAGCAGATTAACACTGGAGTGATAAATCATCAGATGATCATGTGCAAGAAGAGATACTGGTGTGCAAAAGAGCAGAAAAGTAAATAAATAAAAGCAGTATGGGGGTGAGGTAGGTAAATTGGGTGGGTAGTTTACAGATGGACTATGTACAGCTGCAGCGATCGATTAGCTGCTCGGATAGCAGATTTTTAAAGTTGTTGAGGGAGATAAAAGTCTCCAACTTCAGAGATTTTTGCAATTCGTTCCAGTCGCAGGCAGCAGAGAACTGGAAGGAAAGGCGTCCAAATGAGGTTTTGGCTTTAGGGATGATCAGTGAGATACACCTGCTGGAGCGCGTGCTACGGGTGGGTGTAGCCATCGTGACCAGTGAACTGAGATAAGGCGGCACTTTACCTAGCATAGCCTTGTAGATGACCTGGAGCCAGTGGGTCTGACGACGAAAATGTAGCGAGGGCCAGTCGACTAGGGCATACAGGTCGCAGTGGTGGGTCGTATAAGGTGCTTTAGTAACAAAACGGATGGCACTGTGATAAACTGCATCCAGTTTGCTGAGTAGAGTATTGGAAGCTATTTTGTAGATGACATCGCCGAAGTCGAGGATCGGTAGGATAGTCAGTTTTACTAGGGTAAGTTTGGCGGCGTGAGTGAAGGAGGCTTTGTTCCGGAATAGAAAGCCGACTCTAGATTTGATTTTGGATTGGAGATGTTTGATATGAGTCTGGAAGGAGAGTTTGCAGTCTAGCCAGACACCTAGGTACTTATAGATGTCCACATATTCTAGGTCGGAACCGTCCAGGGTGGTGATGCTAGTCGGGCGTGCGGGTGCAGGCAGCGAACGGTTGAAAAGCATGCATTTGGTTTTACTAGCGTTTATTAAGAGCAGTTGGAGGCCACGGAAGGAGTGTTGTATGGCATTGAAGCTCGTTTGGAGGTTAGATAGCACAGTGTCCAGGGAAGGGCCGGAAGTATACAGAATGGTGTCGTCTGCGTAGAGGTGGATCAGGGAATCGCCCGCAGCAAGAGCAACATCATTGATGTATACAGAGAAAAGAGTCGGCCCGAGAATTGAACCCTGTGGTACCCCCATAGAGACTGCCAGAGGACCGGACAACATGCCCTCCGATTTGACACACTGAACTCTGTCTGCAAAGTAGTTGGTGAACCAGGCAAGGCAGTCATTAGAAAAACCGAGGCTATTGAGTCTGCCGATAAGAATATGGTGATTGACAGAGTCGAAAGCCTTGGCCAGGTCGATGAAGACGGCTGCACAGTAATGTCTTTTATCGATGGCGGTTATGATATCGTTTAGTACCTTGAGCGTGACTGAGGTGCACCCGTGACCGGCTCGGATGGATATAGGTCTGTAACAGTTTGGGTCCAGGGTGTCTCCCCCTTTGAAGAGGGGGATGACAGCGGCAGCTTTCCAATCCTTGGGGATCTCAGATGATACGAAGGAGAGGTTGAACAGGCTGGTAATAGGGGGTGCGACAATGGCAGCGGACAGTTTCAGAAATAGGGGGTCCAGATTGTCAAGCCCAGCTGATTTGTATGGGTCCAGGTTTTCCAGCTCTTTCAGAACATCTGCTATCTGGATATGGGTAAAAGAGAAGCTGGGGAGGCTTGGGCGAGTAGCAGCGGGGGGGGCGGGGCTGTTGGCCAAGGTTGGAGTCACCAGGTAGAAGGCATGGCCAGCCATTGAGAAATGTTTGTTGAAGTTTTCGATTATCACGGACTTATCAGTGGTGACCGTGTTATCTAGCCTCAGTGCAGTGGGCAGCTGGGAGGAGGTGCTCTTGTTTTCCATGGACTTTACAGTATCCCAGAACTTTTTGGAGTTAGAGCTACAGGATGCAAATTTCTGCTTGAAAAAGCTGGCCTTTGCTTTCCTGACTGACTGCGTGTATTGGTTCCTGACTTCCCTGAACAGTTGCATATCGCGGGGGCTCTTCGATGCTATTGCAGTTCGCCACAGGATGTTTTTGTGCTGGTCGAGGGCAGTCAGGTCTGGAGTGAACCAAGGGCTATATCTGTTCTTGGTTCTGCATTTTTGGAACGGAGCATGCTTGTCTAATATGATGAGGAAGTAACTTTTAAAGAATGACCAGGCATCCTCAACTGACGGGATGAGGTCAATATCCTTCCAGGGTACCCGGGCCAGGTCGATTAGAAAGGCCTGCTCGCAGAAGTGTTTTAGGGAGCGTTTGACAGTGATGAGGGGTGGTCGTTTAACCGTGGACCCGTGGCGGATACAGGCAATGAGGCAGTGATCGCTGAGATCTTGATTGAAGACAGCAGAGGTGTATTTGGAGGGCAAGTTGGTCAGGATAATGTCTATTAGGGTGCCCATGTTTACGGATTTAGGGTTGTACCTGGTGGGTTCCTTGATGATTTGTGTGAGATTGAGGGCATCAAGCTTAGATTGTAGGACTGCCGGGGTGTTAAGCATATCCCAGTTTAGGTCACCTAACAGAACAAACTCTGAAGCTAGATGGGGAGCGATCAATTCACAGATGGTGTCCAGGGCACAGCTGGGAGCTGAGGGGGGTCGGTAGCAGGCGGCAACAGTGAGAGACTTATTTCTGGAGAGATTAATTTTTAAAATTAGAAGTTCGAACTGTTTGGGCATAGACTTGGAAAGTATGACAGAACTTTGCAGGCTATCTCTGCAGTAGATTGCAACTCCTCCCCCTTTGGCAGTTCTATCTTGACGGAAAGTGTTATAGTTGGGTATGGAAATCTCAGAGTTTTTGGTGGCCTTCCTAAGCCAGGATTCAGACACGGCAAGGACATCAGGGTTGCCAGAGTGTGCTAAAGCGGTGAGTAAGGCAAACTTAGGGGGGAGGCTTCTGATGTTGACATGCATGAGGCCAAGGCTTTTTCGATCACAGAAGTCAACAAATGAGGGTGACTGGGGACATGCAGGGCCTGGGTTTACCTCCACATCACCCGAGGAACAGAGGAGTAGTAGGATGAGGGTGCGGCTAAAGGCTATCAAAACTGGTCGCCTAGAGCGTTGGGGACAAGGAATAAAAGGAGCAGATTTATGGGCGTGGTAGAATAGATTCTGGGCATAATGTGCAGACCAGGGTATGGTGGGGCACGGGTACAGCGGAGGCAAGCCCAGGCACTGGGTGATGATAAGAGAGGTTGTATCTCTGGACATGCTGGTCTCAATGGGTGAGGTCACCGCATGTGTGGGGGGTGGGACAAAGGAGGTATCAGAGGTACGGAGAGTGGAACTACGGGGTCCATTGCAAACCAAAACAATGATAACTAGCCTGAACAACAGTATGCAAGGCATATTGATATTTGAGAGAGACATACAATAAGGCATAAAGTGATTGCAGGTCATGATTGGGAGAGCTAGCTAAAACAACAGGTGAGATAACAGCAGCTAGTCAGCTAACACAGCAACAGAAGGTAAAAATGGCGACGACTGGGCAGAGAGGGTCGGATTAACTACACACAGATCCTGAGTTAAGGCACAGAGCCGACAGATAAAACACAAATAAACAGAATGGAGTACCATGAATTAATGGACAGTCAAGCAGGCATCAGATATGTAGCCAAGTGATCATAGTGTCCAGGGGGCAGCCGTAGATGGAGCAGTGAGGCCTCCACTAGGCTAGCACGCGTTTAAAGTTAGTAGCCAGGGAGGTGGTCTGCTCAGACGGAGGGGGTCTGCTCAGACGGAGGCCGGTTGAGGGCACCGGTTGAGGGCACGTCTGCAGACCAGGCGTGGTCGTGTCGACAGAGAATCCAAGCCGGATAGCGATGGCGAAAGAGAGGTTGTGAATTGTAGAATTGTGTTTGCTAACTGGTGCTAGCTTCCTGGCTGCGCTAGCTGCAAGATAAGCTAGCAGTTAGCAGACCGGGGCAGGCAAGTTAGCCTTTGGTGGACGTCGCGATGAGGGGGGGGAAGTCTGTTTTTGCCTCTTCGTGCGGTGACGTCGATAGACCAGTCGTGGAATTAGTAGGGTTCCAGGTAGCTCTAGGTAGCTAACAGGCCTAGTAGGTTAGCAGAATGGGCCTTCAGCGGGCGTCACGCCTGAGGGGCCTGTTGGAGGCCTCGGGCAGATTATGTCGGTATTCCAGTCGTAGAGGATCGGTGGGGTTCCGTGCTCCGTACCGGCAGTAAAGGGGTCCGGATATTGTAGCCCAGGAGTGGGCTTCAGTGGTAGCACAGGAGCCCTAGCCGGGCTAGCTTCAGGCTAATTGGTGCTTGCTCCGGGATGGAAACGCTAGCCAGGAGTGGTCACCCGGGATTGTGGTTAGCTAGTTGCGAAGATCCAGATGAAAATGTTCAGAGTTTGCGGTAGGAATCCGGGGATATGGAGAGAAATAGGTCCGTTATGCTCTGGTTTTAGTCACGTTGTTCGAACTAGCGAGAGCTTTCCGAGCTAAAGGTTAGCTGATGACCGCTAGCAATGGTTTGCTAACTGATAGCTGGTAGGCAGTTAGCTGGCTATCTTCAGTAGATGGATTCCAGATCAGAAGTAAATAGAAATACTTTAGAAAAAAAGCAGATCCACGCCACATTGGGTGAGGCGGGTTGCAGGAGAGTATTTAGAAGTTGAGGTTTAAGAAAGTATTTTTAAAAGATATGCGAAGAAAAATATGTAAAAAGATATATACAAGGGACACGGGACACGACAGGACAAAGACGTCTACACTGCTAAGCCATCTTGGAAATCTTCCAAGATGTGGGGTGGTAGAGAGGAGTGGAGGGTGGTGGAGAGGTGGAGAGGTGTGGAGGGTGGTGGGGAGTTGTGTAGGGTGGTGGAGAGGTGTGTAGGGTGGTGGAGAGGTGTGTAGGGGGGTGGAGAGATGTGTAGGGTGGTGGAGAGGTGTGTAGGGTGGTGGGGAGTTGTGTAGGGTGGTGGAGAGGTGGAGAGATGTGTAGGGTGGTGGAGAGGTGCGTAGGGGGGGTGGAGAGATGTGTAGGGTGGTGGAGAGGTGGAGAGGTGTATAGGATGGTGGAGAGGTGTGTAGGGGGGTGGAGAGATGTGTAGGGTGGTGGAGAGGTGTGTAGGGTGGTGGGGAGTTGTGTAGGGTGGTGGAGAGGTGTATAGGGGTGGAGAGGTGTGTAGGGTGGTGTAGAGGTGGAGAAGTGTGTAGGGTGGTGGGGAGGTGTGTAGAGTGGTGGAGAGGTGTGTAGGGTGGTGGAGAGGTGTGTAGGGTGGTAGAGAGGTGTGTAGGGTGGTGGAGAGATTGAGAGGTGTGTAGGGTGGTGGGGAGGTGGAGAGGTGTGTAGGGTGGTGGAGAGGTGGGGAGTTGTGTAGGGTGGTGGGGAAGTGTGTAGGGTGGTGGGGAGGTGTGTTGGGTGGTAGAGAGGCGTGTAGGGGGGTGGAGAGGTGTGTAGGGTGCTGCAAAGGTGGAGAGGTGGAGAGGTGTGTAGGGTGGTGGAGAGGTGTGTAGGGTGGTGGAGAGGTGTATAGGGTGGTGGAGAGGTGTGTAGGGTGGTGGAGAGGTGTGTAGGGTGGTAGAGAGGAGTGGAGGGTGGTGGAGAGGTGTGTAGGGTGGTAGAGAGGAGTGTAGGGTGGTGGAGAGGTGTGTAGGGTGCTGGAGAGGTTTGTAGGTGGGTGGGGAGTTGTGTAGGGTAGTGGAGAGTTGTGTAGGGTGGTGGAGAGGTGTATAGGGTGGTGGAGAGGTGTGGAGGGTGGTGGAGAGGTGTGTAGGTGGTGGAGAGGTGTGTAGGGTGGTGGAGAGGTGGAGAGGTGTGTAGGGTGGTGGGGAGGTGGAGAGGTGTGTAGGGTGCTGGAGAGGTGTGTAGGGTGGTGGGGAGGTGTGTAGGGTGCTGGAGAGGTGGAGATATGTGTAGGGTGGTTGGGAGGTGTGTAGGGTGCTGGAGAGGTGTGTAGGGTGGTGGAGAAGTGGAGAGGTGTGTAGGGTGGTTGGGAGGTGTGTAGGGTGCTGGAGAGGTGTGTAGGGTGGTGGGGAGGTGGAGAGGTGTGTAGGGTGGTTGGGAGGTGTGTAGGGTGCTGGAGAGGTGTGTAGGGTGCTGGAGAAGTGGAGAGGTGTGTAGGGTGGTGGGGAGGTGGAGAGGTGAGTAGGGTGCTGGAGAGGTGTGTTGGGTGCTGGAGAGGTGTGTAGGGTGCTGAAGGGTTGTGAAGGGTGCTGGAGAGGTAGAGAGGTGTGTAGGGTGGTGGGGAGGTGAAGAGATGTGTAGGGTGCTGGAGAGGTGTGTAGGGTGCTGGAGAGGTGTGTAGGGTGGTGGAGAGGTGTGTAGGGTGGTGGAGAGGTGGATAGGTGGAGAGGGTGGTGGGGAGGTTTGTAGGGTGGTGGAGAGGTGTGTAGGGTGGTGGGGAGGTGGAGAGGTGTGTAGGGTGCTGGAGAGGTGTGTAGGGTGGTAGAGAGGAGTGTAGGGTGGTGGAGAGGTGTGTAGGGTGCTGGAGAGGTTTGTAGGTGGGTGGGGAGTTGTGTAGGGTAGTGGAGAGTTGTGTAGGGTGGTGGAGAGGTGTATAGGGTGGTGGAGAGGTGTGGAGGGTGGTGGAGAGGTGTGTAGGGTGGTGGAGAGGTGTGTAGGGTGCTGGAAAGCTGGAGAGGTGTGTAGGGTGGTGGGGAGGTGTGTAGGGTGGTGGAGAGGTGTGTAGGGTGCTGGAGAGGTGTGTAGGGTGCTGGAGAGGTTTGTAGGTGGGTGGGGAGTTGTGTAGGGTAGTGGAGAGGTGTGTAGGGTGGTGGAGAGGTGTATAGGGTGGTGGAGAGGTGTGGAGGGTGGTGGAGAGGTGTGTAGGGTGGTAGAGAGGACTGGAGGGTGGTGGAGAGCTGTGTAGGGAGGTGGAGAGATGTGTAGGATGGTGGAGAGGTGTGTAGGGTGGTAGAGAGGAGTGGAGGGTTGTGGAGAGGTGTGTAGGGAGGTGGAGAGATGTGTTGGGTGCTGGAGAGGTGTGTAGGTGGTGGAGAGGTGTGTAGGGTGGTGGAGAGGTGGAGAGGTGTGTAGGGTGGTGGGGAGGTGGAGAGGTGTGTAGGGTGCTGGAGAGGTGTGTAGGGTGGTGGGGAGGTGTGTAGGGTGCTGGAGAGGTGGAGATATGTGTAGGGTGGTTGGGAGGTGTGTAGGGTGCTGGAGAGGTGTGTAGGGTGGTGGAGAAGTGGAGAGGTGTGTAGGGTGGTTGGGAGGTGTGTAGGGTGCTGGAGAGGTGTGTAGGGTGGTGGGGAGGTGGAGAGGTGTGTAGGGTGGTTGGGAGGTGTGTAGGGTGCTGGAGAGGTGTGTAGGGTGCTGGAGAAGTGGAGAGGTGTGTAGGGTGGTGGGGAGGTGGAGAGGTGAGTAGGGTGCTGGAGAGGTGTGTTGGGTGCTGGAGAGGTGTGTAGGGTGCTGAAGGGTTGTGAAGGGTGCTGGAGAGGTAGAGAGGTGTGTAGGGTGGTGGGGAGGTGAAGAGATGTGTAGGGTGCTGGAGAGGTGTGTAGGGTGCTGGAGAGGTGTGTAGGGTGGTGGAGAGGTGTGTAGGGTGGTGGAGAGGTGGATAGGTGGAGAGGGTGGTGGGGAGGTTTGTAGGGTGGTGGAGAGGTGTGTAGGGTGGTGGGGAGGTGGAGAGGTGTGTAGGGTGCTGGAGAGGTGTGTAGGGTGCTGGAGAGGTGTGTAGGGTGGTGGAGAGGTGTATAGGGGGGGGGGTGGAGAGGTGTGTAGGGTGGTGGGGAGGTGTGTAGGGTGGTGGGGAGATGTGTAGAGTGGTGGAGAGGTGTAGAGGTGTGTAGGGTGGTGGGGAGGTGTGTAGGGTGGTGGGGAGGTGTGTAGGGTGCTGGAGAGGTGTGTAGGGTGGTGGGGAGGTGTGTAGGGTGGTGGGGAGGTGTGTAGGATGGTGGGGAGGTGGAGAGGTGTGTAGGGTGGTGGGGAGGTGTGTAGGGTGGTGGAGAGGTGTGTAGGGTGCTGGAGAGGTGGAGAGGTGTGTAGGGTGGTGGGGAGGTGTGTAGGGTGGTGGAGAGGTGTGTAGGGTGCTGGAGAGGTGTGTAGGGTGCTGGAGAGGTGGAGAGGTGTGTAGGGTGGTGGGGAGGTGTGTAGGGTGGTGGGAGGTGTGTAGGGTGCTGGAGAGGTGGAGAGGTGTGTAGGGTGGTGGGGCGGTGTGTAGGGTGGTGGGGAGGTGTGTAGGGTGGTGGAGAGGTGTGTAGGGTGCTGGGGAGGTGTGTAGGGTGGTGGGGAGGTGTGTAGGGTGGTGAGGAAGGTGTGTAGAGTGGTGGAGAGGTGTGTGTGCGTGCGTGCCTGCGTCCATGCATGCGTGTGTGCGTGCACGTGTGTGTGTATGTGGAGGAGTGTAGTGGGGTTGAGAGAGGTGTAGGATGTGTACCCTTGCCCCTGTCTGTCTGTTCATCTAGTGTGAGTAATGTGAAGCCTAATCATCAGCATCTGGCACCGTCTAAACCTTCGCCAGCACCTTGTGTCAATTGAGGACGAGCAGCCAAGGCCTCACTATGATAGGCTGTCCAGCAGCTCACTATGATAGGCTGTTACCGTCCAGCAGTTTAATAACAACATGACCTAACCAGTGTCAACACAACATCTCCCCCTGTGACAAAGAGGGAGAGCGAGAGAGAGGAAGAAGGAGAGGGAGAGCGAGAGAGAGGAAGAAGGAGAGGGAGAGGGAGAGAGAGAGAGAGAGAGGAGAGGGAGAGAGAAAGGGAGAGGGAGAGAGAGAGAGAGAGAGAGAGAGAGGAGAGGAAGAGAGAGAGAGAGAGAGAGAGGAGAGGGAGAGAGAAAGGGAGAGAGCGAGAGGAGAGGGACAGAGAGAGAGAGAGAGAGAGAGAGAGAGAGAGAGAGAAAGGGAGAGGGAGAGAGAGGGAGAGAGCGAAAAGCTGGAAACAGTGATATGGCCTGGCTCTTAGACCAGCACACAATCCATACGCATTATAAGACGACGCTCCGACACAATCACAAAGCTATCATGAGGACAACAATGTCATGGTAACACGTTATTTGGACAGTTCCCTTCAAGATAATCTAACTGTGGGATGTTTTAAATAAGCAAGCAGAGACTGTCAGAGATTTCTAAAGAAATGTGTTAATTGTAATCTGTTACTTGCAATGCCTTTTTTTACTGATAGGGAGGCGGAACATTCCTTGGGCCATATCAAACATCTCAGAGTAGGAGTGCTGCTTTAGGATCCTCTCTTCCCTGTCCATGTTATCATTGAAATCTAAATGGCAAAACTGAGCAAATATCAGCATTCCTAATTTGAGATGCTTTGTGAATACTCCTCTCCTCTCCTGACCAGAGCGTCACCAGTTATCTGTCAATGCTTCATCCAGTAGACTGATCCTCCTTCTACTATCCATCCAGTAGACTGATCCTCCTTCTACTCTCCATCCAGTAGACTGACCCTCCTTCTACTATCCATCCAGTAGACTGATCCTCCTTCTACTATCCATCCAGTAGACTGATCCTCCTTCTACTATCCATCCAGTAGACTGATCCTCCTTCTACTCTCCATCCAGTAGACTGACCCTCCTTCTACTATCCATCCAGTAGACTGATCCTCCTTCTACTATCCATCCAGTAGACTGATCCTCCTTCTACTATCCATCAGTACACTGATCCTCCTTCTACTATCCATCCAGTAGACTGACCCTCCTTCTACTATCCATCCAGTAGACTGACCCTCCTTCTACTATCCATCCAGTAGACTGATCCTCCTTCTACTATCCATCCAGTAGACTGACCCTCCTTCTACTATCCATCCAGTAGACTGACCCTCCTTCTACTATCCATCCAGTAGACTGATCCTCCTTCTACTATCCATCCAGTAGACTGACCCTCCTTCTACTATCCATCCAGTAGACTGACCCTCCTTCTACTATCCATCCAGTAGACTGATCCTCCTTCTACTATCCATCCAGTAGACTGATCCTCCTTCTACTCTCCATCCAGTAGACTGACCCTCCTACTATCCATCCAGTTGACTGATCCTCCTCCTACTCTCCATCCAGTAGACTGATCCTCCTTCTACTATCCATCCAGTAGACTGACCCTCCTTCTACTATCCATCCAGTAGACTGACCCTCCTTCTACTATCCATCCAGTAGACTGATCCTCCTTCTACTATCCATCCAGTAGACTGATCCTCCTTCTACTCTCCATCCAGTAGACTGACCCTCCTACTATCCATCCAGTTGACTGATCCTCCTTCTACTCTCCATCCAGTAGACTGACCCTCCTTCTACTCTCCATCCAGTAGACTGATCCTCCTTCTACTCTCCATCCAGTAGACTGACCCTCCTACTATCCATCCAGTAGACTGACCCTCCTACTATCCATCCAGTAGACTGACCCTCCTACTATCCATCCAGTAGACTGATCCTCCTACTATCCATCCAGTTGACTGATCCTCCTTCTACTCTCCATCCAGTAGACTGACCCTCCTACTCTCCATCCAGTAGACTGATCCTCCTTCTACTATCCATCCAGTAGACTGATCCTCCTTCTACTCTCCATCCAGTAGAATGACCCTCCTACTATCCATCCAGTAGACTGATCCTCCTTCTACTATCCATCCAGTAGACTGATCCTCCTTCTACTCTCCATGCAGTACACTGATCCTCCTTCTACTTTCCATCCAATAGACTGTATATCTCTCCCTCTGTCTTTCTCTCTCTCTTTCTATCTCTCTCTCTTGTCTCTGTCTATCTTTCTCTCTGTCTATCTCTCTCTGTCTATCTCTCTCTCTTGTCTTTGTCTCTCTCTTGTCTTTGTCTATCTCTCTCTCTGTCTATCTCTCTTGTTTCTGTCTATCTCTCTCTCTATCTGTCTATCTCTCTCTCTCTTGTCTCTGTCTATCTCTCTCCCTGTCTATCTCTCTATCTGTCTCTGTCTCTCTCTCTCTCTGTCTCTCTCTCTCTCTCTTGTCTCTGTCTCTCTCTCTATCTCTCTCTCTTGTCTCTGTCTATCTCTCTCTGTCTGTCTCTCTCTCTGTCTATCTCTCTCTATTGTCTCTGTCTATCTCTCTCTCTATCTCTCTCTCTCTCTGTCTGTCTATCTCTCTCTCTCTTGTCTCTGTCTATCTCTCTCTCTTGTCTCTGTCTATCTCTCTCTCTTGTCTCTGTCTATCTCTCTCTCTGTCTATCTCTCTCTGTCTCTATCTGTCTCTGTCTGCCTCTCTCTCTGTCTCTCTCTGTCTCTCTCTCTGTAGCTCTCTGTCTCTGTAGCTCTCTGTCTCTGTAGCTCTATGTCTCTGTAGCTCTGTCTGTAGCTCTGTGTCTGTAGCTCTGTCTGTAGCTCGCTCTGTCTATCTCTCTCTCTGTCTATCTCTCTCTCTGTCTATCTCTCCCTCTGTCTATCTCTCTCTCTTGTCTCTGTCTATCTCTCTCTCTGTCTATCTCTCCCTCTGTCTATCTCTCTCTCTTGTCTCTGTCTATCTCTCTCTCTCTCTGTCTCTATCTGTCTCTGTCTGCCTCTCTGTGTGTCTCTCTCTCTATATATATATATGTCTCTGTAGCTCTCTGTCTCTGTAGCTCTCTGTCTCTGGAGCTCTCCGTCTCTGGAGCTCTCCGTCTCTGGAGCTCTCCGTCTCTGGAGCTCTGTATCTGTCTCTGTAGCTCTGTATCTGTCTCTGTAGCTCTGTATCTGTCTCTGGAGCTCTGTATATGTCTCTGTAGCTCTGTCTATGTAGCTCTCTCTCTGTAGCGCTGTATCTGCCACTGTAGCTCTGTATCTGTAGCTCTGTATCTGTCACTGTAGCTCTGTATCTGCCACTGTAACTCTGTATCTGTAACTTTATTTATGTAGCTCTGTCTCTGTCTGTAGCTCTGTAGCTGTCTCTGTCTGTAGCGCTGTAGCTGTCTCTGTCTGTAGCTCTGTAGCTGTCTCTGTCTGTAGCTCTGTAGCTGTCTCTGTCTGTAGCTCTGTATCTGTCTCTGTAGCTATGTATCTGTCTGTAGCTCTGTCTCTGTAGCTCTGTCTCTGTAGCTCTGTCTCTGTAGCTCTGCCTCTGTCTATGTAGCTCTGTATCTGTCTATGTAGCTCTGTATCTGTCTATGTAGCTCTGTATCCGTCTATGTAGCTCTGTATCTGTAGCTCTGTATCTGTCTCTGTAGATCTGTGGCTGTCTCTGTAGCTCTGTCTCTGTAGCTCTGTATCTGTCTGTAGCTCTGTATCTGTCTCTATAGCCCTGTATCTGTCTGTAGCTCTGTATCTGTCTCTGTAGCTATGTCTCTGTAGCTCTGTATCTGTCTGTAGCTCTGTCTCTGTGTACTGTAGCTCTGTCTCTGTGTACTGTAGCTCTGTCTCTGTCTGTAGCTCTGTATCTGTCTCTGTAGCTCTGTATCTGTAGCTCTGTATCTGTCTCTGTAGCTCTGTATCTGTAGCTCTGTCTCTGTATCTGTAGCTCTGTATCTGTCTCTGTAGCTCTGTATCTGTATCTGTAGCTCTGTCTCTGTCTGTAGCTCTGTATCTGTCTCTGTAGCTCTGTATCTGTAGCTCTGTCTCTGTATCTGTAGCTCTGTATCTGTCTCTGTAGCTCTGTCTCTGTAGCTCTGTATCTGTCTGTAGCTCTGTATCTGTCTCTATAGCCCTGTATCTGTCTGTAGCTCTGTATCTGTCTCTGTAGCTATGTCTCTGTAGCTCTGTATCTGTCTGTAGCTCTGTCTCTGTGTACTGTAGCTCTGTCTCTGTGTACTGTAGCTCTGTCTCTGTCTGTAGCTCTGTATCTGTCTCTGTAGCTCTGTATCTGTAGCTCTGTATCTGTCTCTGTAGCTCTGTATCTGTATCTGTAGCTCTGTCTCTGTCTGTAGCTCTGTATCTGTCTCTGTAGCTCTGTATCTGTAGCTCTGTCTCTGTATCTGTAGCTCTGTATCTGTCTCTGTAGCTCTGTATCTGTATCTGTAGCTCTGTCTCTGTCTGTAGCTCTGTATCTGTCTCTGTAGCTCTGTCTCTCTAGCTCTGTCTCTCTAGCTCTGTCTCCGTCTTTGTAGCTCTGTCTCTCTAGCTCTGTCTCTCTAGCTCTGTCTCCGTCTTTGTAGCTCTGTCTCTCTAGCTCTGTCTCTCTAGCTCTGTCTCTCTAGCTCTGTCTCTGTCTTTGTAGCTCTGTCTCTCTAGCTCTGTCTCTCTAGCTCTGTCTCCGTCTTTGTAGCTCTGTCTCTCTAGCTCTGTCTCTCTAGCTCTGTCTCCGTCTTTGTAGCTCTGTCTTTCTAGCTCTGTCTCTCTAGCTCTGTCTCCGTCTTTGTAGCTCTGTCTTTCTAGCTCTGTCTCTCTAGCTCTGTCTCCGTCTTTGTAGCTCTGTCTCTCTAGCTCTGTCTCTGTCTTTGTAGCTCTGTCTCTCTAGCTCTGTCTCTGTCTCTGTATCTCTGTCTCTGACTCTGTCTCTGTATCTGGGCCAGCAGATGCACATGATACAGTGTTTACAGTAAAGACAGCCTGAGCTGGATTGGTTACGCTCTGACCACATTTCAGATCAACTCAAAACACCAGCAGAGCGGGGGGTGAGGCAGGGACACATAGCCTGTGGTACCAGACCAGCTATTATACAGAACTAGGGCTTGGAGTTATTCCTTGTCTGGTCACATGGTCAAGAAAACTCCTTGTTCTCCACAGCCAACGAGTGAAGAACAACAACCATATAAAAAGGTGTTTAAAAGTAGGACCAGGATTTCTCCCTGGTCATGTGATAGAACTGGGGACCAGAGTTATTTTCCTCTTCAGGTCACATGGTTAACATAAATTCCTCACACTTCCATACAATGACAAACACACATCTCATTTTTGTTGTTGTGAATAACTGTCAACATGGAACGAAGTCTGCAGACCTCAGTAAGACCCCTGTCTTTGCATTGACATTTACATTGTAGTCATTTAGCAGACACTCTTATCCAGAGCGACTTACAGTTAGTGCATTCATCTTAAGGTAGCTAGGTGGGACAACCACATGTCTCAGTCATAGTGAGTACACTTTCCCTCAATAAAGTAGCTATCAGCAAAGTCAGGGCTAGTAGGGGTGAAAAAAGTGTGAGGTGTTAGTTCTTAATACATTTTTTGGGCAATGCTAGTGTCAATCAACACAGTGGGAGGACATCGTTAGTGTCTGTCTAAAACACCACGCCTGTCACGGAGGTCTGAGACCACAGATGACCAGAGGTTCAGGCTCAGTCCCAAATGGCACCCTATTCCCTTTTGAGTGCACTACTTTTGACCAGGACCCATAGTGCTCTGGTCAAAAGTAGTGCACAATGTAGGGAATAGGGTGCCATTTGGTACACACACCAAGCATTCCAGTGGCCACTTGAGAACACAAACACTAGGGGATGAATGTAGTAAAAACATCTTGTGTCAGTTAGATAGGGACCATTTGAGGACCGTGACACTAGAGTCAGTAGAGGACAGTGCTCTGATCCAGTTCTTATGGGTTTTAGCATCAACAACAAATAAGACAGCCGAGAGTGGGGACTTTGTGCATAATAATATGGGGTTTGCAAATGATCAAAAACAACTTAAAGATATGTGTGTGTGTCTGTGCAGCAGATAATGTTTGTTTATGTCCCTGCCTCTGACCCTTGTGTGCAAAGATACGGGTCAGAGTGTTTAGATGGAACAGACTGTGTGTGTGTGTGTGTGTGTGTGTGTGTGTGTGTGTGTGTGTGTGTGTGTGTGTGTGTGTGTGTGTGTGTGTGTGTGTGTGTGTGTGTGTGTGTGTGTGTCCACAGGGGAGGGAGTTTCACTACCAAACCAGTTGGCCATGCAGTCAGCTACATCCTGAAAACCACACCACAGCGGGCAGGGCTGTGACTCATCACACACACACACACATCCCCATTACCTTACACAGACAGGTTTTCATACACTCCCGAGACAGACTGGAAAGCCTCGATGCAGTAACAGTTTCCCGTCCTGTACTCCTACTCACAGTTCCTACACAGAACCTTCCGTAGACAGATCACAGGACTAATGAAGAGAAATAAAAACAATGAGTTCTGACAGTAAAAAGTGGACTAGAGAGAGAAAGCGAGAAGGAGAGAGGGACAGATAGAGAAATAAACAGAGGGGTAAAGAAAGAGAAGGAGAGATAAGGATTGACGTTGAGACAGTGAGAGAGATGTACAGTACAGTGAAGTCCAAAAGTATTGGGACAGTGAGATATTTGTTCTTTTTTTGAATAAGAGGTTAAATTGCATACCGTCAGCTTTAATTTGAGGGTGTTTACATCCATATCAGGTGAACAGTTTTGAAATTGCAGCACTTTTTGTACAGTCCCCCTCATTTTAGGGGATGAAAAGATCAAAAGTATTGGGACAAATTCACTTACATGTGTATTAAAGTATTAAAAAGTTAAGTATTTGGTCCCATATTCATAGCACGCAATGACTATATCAAGCTTGTGCATTTGTTTTTGTTTTGGTTGTGTTTCAGATTATTCTGTGTCCAATAGAAATGAATTGTAAATAATGTATTGTGTCATTTTTTTGTCACTTTTATTGTACATAAAAATAGAAACAGTTTTTTAAACACCTTTACTTTCATGTGGATTCTACCATGACTACAGATAATCCTGAATGGATTGTGAATAACGATGAGTGAGAAAGTTACAGATGCACAAATACCATATCCCCAAAAATGCTAACCTCCCCTGTTATTGTAATACTGAGAGGTTAGCCTGTCTAGGATGAGGGTGTCGCTAGCGGCACTCCCCCCCCCCCCCCCCCCCCCCACTGAAAAGGCAGAGCCGCGAAATTAAATTATTTTTTTTTTTTTTAAATATTTAACTTTCACACATTAAAGTCCAATACAGCTAATGAAAGACACAGATCTTGTGAATCCAGCCAACATGTCCGATTTTTAAAATGTTTTACAGGGAAGACACAATATGTAAAGATGTACATCTATTACCTAAAAACACATTAGCATAATCCACCATCTTTTATTTGTCCACCAACACTAGTAGCTATCACCAATTCGGCTAAACTAAGATATTTATAGCCCCTAACCAAGAAAAAAACTCATCAGATGACAGTCTGATAACATATTTATGGTATGGGATAGGTTTTGTTAGAAAAAAGTGCATATTTCAGGTAGATGGCATAGGTTACAATTGCACCCACCGTCACAAATGGACTAGAAAAACTACATTGAGCAACGTGTTTACCTACTTACTAATCATCAAACATTTCGTAAAAATACACAGCATACACTAATCGAAAGACACAGATCCTGTGAATACAGACAATATTTCAGATTTTCTAAGTGTCTTACAGCGAAAACACAATAAATCGTTATATTAGCATAGCACATAGCACATAGCAGCCCAGCATTGATTCTAGCCAAAGTGAGCGATAAAAGTCAACATCGCCAAAATATATTAATTTTTTCACTAACCTTCTCAGAATTCTTCAGATGACACTCCTGTAACATCATATTACACAATCCATATAGAGTTTGATCGAAAATGTTTATATTTAGCCACCAAAATCATGGTTAGACAATGTGAAATGTAGCCAAGCTGGTGAGAAAATGTCCGTACGCCACTTAGACAGTGATCTACTCTTATACATAAATACTCATAAACGTGACTATAAAATATAGGGTGGACAGGGATTGATAGACAATTTAATTCTTAATACAATCGCGGAATTACATTTTTTAATTTATCCTTACTTTTCAATACAGTTTGCGCCAAGCGAAGCTACGTCAAAAAACATGGCGTCCTAAGCCACTAACATTTTTCGACAGAAACACGATTTATCATAATAAAAATGTCCTACTTTGAGCTGTTCTTCCATCAGTATCTTGGGCAAAGGATCCTTTCTTGGGAGTAATCGTCTTTTGGTGGAAAGCTGTCCTCTTGCCATGTGGAAATGCCAACTGCGTTCAGGATGAACTGGAAGCATGCCCAGCAATTCACAGCGTTTCAGAAATAAATGTCCCAAAATCGCACTAAACGGATATAAATTGCTATAAAACGCTTTAAATTAACTACCTTATGATGTTTTTAACTCCCATAACGAGTAGAAACATGACCCGAGTAATATTACTCCCTCCACTAATGCTTGGAACAGGTGCGGGTCGGTGTCCTCTAGGCGCATGACGCAGCTCCAAAAGAGTGACTAGCCTCAGGGTTTTTTAATTTGTAGTGCCTGTGAACGCGCAATCGACCCCATTCAAATCGTCATCACGTAAAGGCATCCAGGGGAAGACGTAAGCAGTGTCCGTATACTCATAGCAATAACAGTGCCCTTTTAACTGACTCCAGATCAGGGGCCAAAATTTCTGAAATCTGACTCCATGTCAGGGAAATTGCTGTAGAATGGGCTCTGTTCCACTTAGGGACAAAATTTCAACTCCTATAGAAACTATAGACTGTTTTCTATCCAATAATAATAATAATATGCATATTGTACGATCAAGGATTTTGTGGGAAGCCGTTTCAAAAATTACACGATTAGCATAAATAGTCACAACAGCGCCCCCATCCTCAACAGGTTATTAACATGTCTTGGAGGATATGATATAAAATACTAACCTCCCCAGTTATTGTAACGGTGAGAGGTTAGCATGTCTTGGAGGATATGATATAAAATGCTAACCTCCCCAGTTATTGTAACGGTGAGAGGTTAGCATGTCTTGGAGGATCTGATATAAAATGCTAACCTCCCCAGTTATTGTAACGGTGAGAGGTTAGCATGTCTTGGAGGATATGATATAAAATACTAACCTCCCCAGTTATTGTAACGGTGAGAGGTTAGCATGTCTTGGAGGATATGATATAAAATACTAACCTCCCCAGTTATTGTAACGGTGAGAGGTTAGCATGTCTTGGAGGATATGATATAAAATGCTAACCTCCCCAGTTATTGTAACGGTGAGAGGTTAGCATGTCTTGGAGGATCTGATATAAAATGCTAACCTCCCCAGTTATTGTAACGGTGAGAGGTTAGCATGTCTTGGAGGATATGATATAAAATACTAACCTCCCCAGTTATTGTAACGGTGAGAGGTTAGCATGTCTTGGAGGATCTGATATAAAATGCTAACCTCCCCAGTTATTGTAACGGTGAGAGGTTAGCATGTCTTGGAGGATCTGATATAAAATGCTAACCTCCCCAGTTATTGTAACGGTGAGAGGTTAGCATGTCTTGGAGGATATGATATAAAATGCTAACCTCCCCTGTTATTGTAATACTGAGAGGTTAGCATGTCTTGGAGGATCTGATATAAAATGCTAACCTCCCCTGTTATTGTAATACTGAGAGGTTAGCATGTCTTGGAGGATATGATATAAAATGCTAACCTCCCCAGTTATTGTAACGGTGAGAGGTTAGCATGTCTTGGAGGATATGATATGTGTGCGTCTAACTTTCTCACTGTAATTGTAAAACACACTGCTTTACCTCCAGCTGTGTTCCCCAAAGATCTCTCTCTCTCTCACACACACACACACACACACACACACACACACACACACACACACACACACACACACACACACACACACACACACACACACACACACACACACACACACACACACACACACACACACACAATAACCCAACAAATACCACAGGCCTACAGTCATCAGAGCCAGCTGGGGAGAGGAGTGACCCACCAATCAAGCCCTCCTGGACTGCTGAGGGGGGAGGGAAGGGGGGGGGGGGGTGGAATAGAAAGCAGATGGCCACCATAGGTGCAGAATACCATATTACACCATAGGCGCAGAACACCATAGAACACCATAGGTGCAGAACACCATAGAACACCATAGGTGCAGAACACCATAGGTGCAGAATACCATAGAACACCATAGGCGCAGAACACCATAGGTGCAGAATACCATAGGTGCAGAACACCATAGGTGCAGAACACCATAGAACACCATAGGTGCAGAACACCATAGAACACTATAGGTGCAGAACACCATAGAACACCATAGGTGCAGAACACCATAGAACACCATAAGTGCAGAACACCATAGAACACCATAGGTGCAGAACACCATAGAACATCATAGGTGCAGAACACCATAGAACACCATAGGTGTAGAACACCATAGAACACCATAGGTGCAGAACACCATAGGTGCAGAACACCATAGAACACCATAGGTGCAGAACACCATAGAATACCATAGGTGCAAAACACCATAGAACACTATAGGTGCAGAACACCATAGAACACCATAGGTGCAGAACACCATAGGTGCAGAACACCATAGAACACCATAGGTGCAGAACACCATAGAACACTATAGGTGCAGAACACCATAGAACACCATAGGTGCAGAACACCATAGAACACCATAAGTGCAGAACACCATAGAACACCATAGGTGCAGAACACCATAGAACATCATAGGTGCAGAACACCATAGAACACCATAGGTGTAGAACACCATAGAACACCATAGGTGCAGAACACCATAGGTGCAGAACACCATAGAACACCATAGGTGCAGAACACCATAGAATACCATAGGTGCAGAACACCAGAGAACACCATAGGTGCAGAACACCATAGAACACCATAGGTGCAGAACACCATAGAACACTATAGGTGCAGAACACCATAGAACACCATAGGTGCAGAACACCATAGAACACCATAAGTGCAGAACACCATAGAACACCATAGGTGCAGAACACCATATAACATCATAGGTGCAGAACACCAGAGAACACCATAGGTGCAGAACACCATAGAACACCATAGGTGCAGAACACCATAGAACACTATAGGTGCAGAACACCATAGAACACCATAGGTGCAGAACACCATAGAACACCATAAGTGCAGAACACCATAGAACACCATAGGTGCAGAACACCATATAACATCATAGGTGCAGAACACCATAGAACACCATAGGTGCAGAACACCATAGAACACCATAGGTGCAGAACACCATAGGTGCAGAACACCATAGAACACCATAGGTGCAGAACACCATAGAACACCATAGGTGCAGAACACCATAGAACACCATAGGTGCAGAACACCATAGGTGCCGAACACCATAGAACACCATAGGTGCAGAACACCATAGGTGCAGAACACCATAGGTGAAGAACATCATAGAATACCATAGGTGCAGAACACCATAGAATACCATAGGTCCAGAACACCATAGAATACTATAGATGCAGAACACCATAGAACACCATAGGTCCAGAACACCATAGAACACCATAGGTCCAGAACACCATAGAACTCCACAGGTCCAGAACATCATATAACACCATAGGTGCAGAACACCATAGGTCCAGCATACCATAGGTCCAGAATACCATAGGTCCAGAACACGATAGGGTCAGAATACGATAGGGTCAGAACACCATACGTCCAGAACACCATACGTCCAGAACACCATAGGTCCAGAACACCATAGAATAGCATAGGTGCAGAACACCATAGGTCCAGAACACCATAGAATACCATAGGTTCAGAACACCATAGAATACTATAGGTGCAGAACACCATAGAACACCACAGGTCCAGAACACCATAGAACACCATAGGTCCAGAACACCATAGAACTCTATAGGTCCAGAACATCATAGAACACCATAGGTGCAGAACACCATAGGTCCAGAATACCATAGGTCCAGAACACGATAGGGTCAGAACACGATAGGGTCAGAATACGATAGGGTCAGAATACGATAGGGTCAGAATACGATAGGGTCAGAACACCATACGTCCAGAACACCATACGTCCAGAACACCATAGAACACCATAGGTCCAGAACACGATAGGATCAGAACACCATACGTCCAGAGCACCATAGGTCCAGAACACCATAGTATAGCATAGGTGCAGAACACCATAGGTGCAGAACACCATAGGTCCAGAACACCATAGAATACCATAGGTGCAGAACACTATAGAATACCATAGGTCCAGAACACCATAGAATACTATAGGTGCAGAACACCATAGAACACCATAGGTCCAGAACACCATAGGTCCAGAACACCATAGAACTCCATAGGTCCAGAACATCATAGAACACCATAGGTGCAGAACACCATAAGTCCAGAATACCATTGGTCCAGAATACCATAGGTCCAGAACACGATAGGGTCAGAACATGATAGGGTCAGAACACCATACGTCCAGAACACCATACGTCCAGAACACCATACATCCAGAACACCATAGATGCAGAACACCATAGAGAGAAACACTGAGATTCGTCGTAAAAATCCCTACTCTGCTTTGAACTAAGGAGAGAGAGAGAGAGAGAGAGAGAGAGAGAGAGAGAGAGAGAGAGAGAGAGAGAGAGAGAGAGAGAGAGAGACACAGAGAGAGAGAGAGAGACAGAGAGAGAGAGAGAGAGAGAGAGAGAGAGAGGTAATAAAATAGCACCAACTAACCAGCAACTGTAGCTGAGGCCACAAATCAAGTGGATTAGAGTCATTATGTGGAGGGAAATAGAATACATTTTCTATTGGGGAGGCCTTTCACTGAGGCGTGTGAAGAGCAACATGTTGGAGCATCGTTAATATTGTCTAGAATTATAATATAGGGAGAAAGAAAATACAACACCAGCCAATAGAACATCCAGATTGTATCTGGAGTTCTGCTCATGAGAATGTTTTCACATCCACCTCAGTGTCAGGGTTTTTTCTAAACTATGTGACCCGACTAGGAAAAGCTAGGGCCCAGAGTTTGTCCTGACTCCTAGTGGTTAAATCAGGGGTGTTAGTGCTGGGCTAGAAAAAAAACGTGCAGGAAAATGCACTGAGAAACACTGATTTAGAACACTCAATAAAATCTATGCTGATAGGGATGTTGAGTGATGCAATGAACTCATACTTTTAGGTTCAGATGAGTAAATTCAGCTCTCAACATTGTTACGGTTCAGATTGTATTTAGACAAATCTGACTTTACAGTTACAAGTGTTATTTCCAGTTCATTGACCACCACTCACCAGACCTTTACATCTCATATACACTATAAGCCCAGGCCAGCTCCCCAGACCTTTACATCTCATATACACTATAACCCCAGGCCAGACCACCACTCTCCAGACCTTTACATCTCATATACACTATAACCCCAGGCCAGACCACCACTCCCCAGACCTTTACATCTCATATACACTATAACCCCAGGCCAGACCACCACTCCCCAGACCTTTACATCTCATATACACTATAACCCCAGGCCAGACCACCACTCTCCAGACCTTTACATCTCATATACACTATAACCCCAGGCCAGACCACCACTCTCCAGACCTTTACATCTCATATACACTATAACCCCAGGCCAGACCACCACTCCTCAGACCTTTACATCTCATATACAATATAACCCCAGGCCAGCTCCCCAGACCTTTACATCTCATATACACTATAACCCCAGGCCAGACCACCACTCCCCAGACCTTTACATCTCATATACACTATAACCCCAGGCCAGCTCCCCAGACCTTTACATCTCATATACACTATAACCCCCTGGCCAGACCACCACTCTCCAGACCTTTACATCTCATATACACTATAACCCCAGGCCAGCTCCCCAGACCTTTACATCTCATATACACTATAACACGCTGATGGAAAAGGGCTGTGGACATTTCGCTCTTGAAGCCTAACGTTTGAAAAGTACGGTAACCTATGAACATCTTCCCAATGCCTTATAAGCACATTATAACACATTATGAGCTGTGCAGTATTACCAAATGTTCTATTTCATGTATTCTCATTATAAGACTGTATTTTTTCAAAGGCATCTAGCCTGACCCCAGTTCTGACCCCAGTTCCTTCATATCTAGCTTGAGGTTGAAGAGTTGCCCCAAACCACAGATCTGGGATCCGATGACTAGACCTAATTCTAACCCTTCACTTTAGGGACATGAGCTAATATCTGACCTTGGACCAGTAATCCCTCAACCTAGAGAGGCTAGCTCTTGGACACATACAGAATAAATAGGCCTGTCAAAAAATGAAAGAGACATTTGTTGGTTTTGTGCTTGCACACATCTTTTAGACAGTGGTTTGTTTCTCTGATTGTAGGAATAAAGAAAGGGATCAAAAGAGAGACAAAGAGGAGAGAAATAACTTTGAGGCTTCTGGGAATTGTGGGTAGTAGTAATTGCATGAAACTTCTTTTCTGGTCTCAATTTGGAAATATTGTTTTAGTTTGGAAATGCAACTCAGCCGTTAAGGCTGGTCATAGAAAAAGACCACAGAATATTTACCATTCCTCTGTCCCCACCTCAACAATAGAAAACTGGAAAATGTGGTTTAAAATAATATAAAGAATAGAAGAACAGAAACGAAACCAACTCACAATACAGTCTGTCCAATATCACTGATTAAAACACCAAACTCAAACTATGAGGCCTACATAACGTCACTATTGTAATATTCATATGTGTTAACATACTACTGTCATATTATACTGCGCTATGTTTGGATTAGACCACCCAGGTCAGGAGGTCAGTGAAATTCATCATGGCTGGAGGCACGAACAGGAACATGCCAGTTACTAGCTAGTAAAAAGTAAGCTATGTTTTATAGATATGATGCTGTCGTCCTGCATTTATCATTTTTGTACAATGAGCGCAAAACAAGACAACAATGCACTTCAGGCTTCAGCTATCTACATACAGATTTGAGGATGTAATGGGATGCAAAGAGGTATTTGATACTTTGAGAGAGCACTGATGGCCGGAAGAGGAGTGTAAAAACATAAATAACACTGGTTCATGTAAACTTTCAATACAAGGAGCAACTTGATAACTGTGTTTTTCATGTTCAGGCTACGAGTAACAAAGTTGAATAATAGAAAGTAGTAAAGTCTTCTCTGTTTGAGGGCTCAGTAGAGAGTTACAGTAGCCAATCAGGACCCAGGGTCTGCATATGGCCTTTCCTCCAGTCTCTTACAGAATGTCTCTGTCTGAGGGCTCAGTAGACAGTTAGCCAATCAGGACCCAGGGTCCTCAGATAGCCTTTCCTTCAGTCTCTCACAGAATGTCTGTTTGAGGGCTCAGTAGAGAATTAGCCAATCAGGACCCAGGTTCTGCAGATGGCCTTTCCTTCAGTTTCTCACACACAGAATGACACTGTCCTCTCCTCAGCTGTGTTACCATGGCCACAAAAACAGCCTTTTTATTGGCTGTTTCCGGTGCCCTGGTAGACGGCCCAATCGCGTGCCAGAACCTCAGCCAGGTGCGTTCTGGGAGGTTATTAATCAATTCCACGATGCACTGCCAGATAAATGAGCCCAATGTTTCCCAAGTTCTCTCTCTCGTTCTCAGTCTCTCTCTCTCTTTCTGCCCACTCTCTCTCTCTCAACTCCCCCTCTCTCTCCCCCTCCTCCCTCCTTTCCCTCTCTCCTGGTCCTTTGCGGGTGCAGCTGTCCCTTTTTAATGCCTGTGAAGACAAGTAGTCCTGGCTGTAAGAGAGAGGAGAGGAACAGGTGTGCTGTGAGAGTGATACATCTAGCCCCTCCACAACACAATGCTGCTCTGTTTTATCAAAACAATCCCCCCTGAATGGGGTTGGCTGGGGATGTAGAGACCCCCACACTATGGAACTGACTGGGCAGGCAGGCCAAGAGAGAGTATACAGGAGAGAGAGACCCCCAAATCTACTACACTGAGGATCTGTCTGGGCAGACCTAGAGACTACCACCGACAAATGGTTTCCATTTGATTTATTTAACCTTTGTTTAACTAGGCAAGTCAGTTAAGAACAAATTCTTATTTACAATGACGGCCTAGGAACAGTGGGTTAACTGTCTTGTTCAGGGGCAGAACAACAGATTTATACCTTGTCAGCTCGGGGATTCGATCCAGCAACCGGTTACTGGCCCAACACTCTAACCTGCCTCCCCGACTAAGGAGCGAACAGGGTGAGTAGAAAAAAACACAGACAAGAAGCCTGGATTTGATCAACCTTATAATAAATCAGTCAAACCAAGTGGAAACAATACATTGTATATGTTCTGTATCCAATGGTTGCACATGGCTAACGATTACACATAGATATAATGAAGCGTTGTTCATCAGTTTATTATGTTATGGGATCGTGCTCAATTCTCCTCAATTTGGGACACAACTGAGCTCAATGGTATTCTAGGGTTATTACAAAGAAATCCATGTTTCCCATGTATTCCAGATAGCACTGGCCTTGTTCCTAATTCCTGGCTGGCTGCTGGCTCAGACCCCGGACTGCTTGGCTGCCGCACGCACGCACGCACGCAGACAGACAGACAGACAGACAGACAGACAGACAGGCAGGCAGACAGACAGACAGACAGACAGACAGACAGACAGACAGACAGACAGACAGACAGACAGACAGGACAGACAGGACAGACAGGACAGACAGGACAGACAGGACAGACAGGACAGACAGACAGACAGACAGACACACACACACACACACACACAGAGGCGGGGATCAGAAGTCTCCCTGGCCTTGCTAGCATCTGGAAACCATCAGCATAAACAAAGGAACAGTGGAGTATCGCAGGCCCCTCTCAGTCTCCCAATTCCACAGGACATCACTCAAAGAGAGAGAGAGAGAGAGAGAGAGAGAGAGAGAGAGAGAGAGAAAGAGAGCATGAGAGAGAGAGGGGAGAGAGATGTAGAGAGAGGGGAGAGAGATTAGAAAGAGGGAGAGAGAGAGAGTGATGAGAGAGAGAGAGAGAGTGATGAGAGAGAGAGAAAGAGAGGGTGAGAGAGAGGGGAGAGAGATGGAGAAAGAGGGAGAGAGAGAGAAAGAGAGGGTGAGAGAGAGACAGAAAGAGAGGGTGAGAGAGAGAGAGAGTCGGGGGTGAAAAGAAGAAGTTGAAAGCCTCAGATATATATTGTGTGTGTGTGTGTGTGTGTGTACCCCGGTAAATATGTGCATGTGTTCAATTACCTAACACGGAGAGAGAGACTAGACCCCTCTTCCCTCCTCTCCTCTCTCCCCTTCTTCTTCTTCACAATCTCTATTTATTTTGACCCACTAACAGAAAAAGATAGATTGCCAGATTACGCTACAAAAGACACACCGATCCACTTCAGTCCTCTCTCTCTGAGTTTAGTCTCTCTGCTTTTGTTTGGTTACCTGATTAGCTGTAGCGCTCTTGATAAGACAGCTCGTGACTGTAATGTGAGTTTAGCTAATGTGCTGGTATAAACGTGCTGGGATAAATGTGCTGGCATATTAGTGCATTAACATATTAGCATGCTAACATAATTATAGTATAAGCATGCTAAGCTAGTGCCAGCATGGTGGGTTCTACAAGGAAAACACAGGAATCTGGATGTGGTTTAAACCTGACAACTGGTTCTTCTCAGGGAAACGTTAGCTAAGATCAAAGCATAAATCAAGTTGATCCTCCTTTAAAGACTGGACAGGAATATATTTATTTTAGCAATAGTAGAACCGTTAATCAAAATAGTTCCATAGTAATAGTAGCCTAGAACTACTATGGTTGTCCCAAATGGAACCCTATTTCCATTACAGTGCACTATGTAGGTCATATGGTGCCATTTGGGACGGAACGTATTAATCATGTGGTTTGTTTCTCTATTGATGAGTGATACTCTTCAAATTGGTTATCGTTTTTTTTGTAACCTTGAATTTCACTCTTATATTCTACGACTAAGATTATAGTGGTAGAATTCTACACAAATTTGAATAGGTTTTTACATGAGACAATGATATGTGGTTGTTGTATCAGCCTTTTTTATTTCAATACACTCACTAAGTTGCTTTGCATAAGAGTATATGCTAAACAACTGAAATATAATGTGAAATAGTTAACAAAATAGAGCCAGAGTAAAACTGTACACCCCCGGAAATCTGAGGCGATAGAGGTGGGAATTACAAACCTCATACCATTCCCATAGACTGAAATTCCACCATCAGTTACCACCAGCTTGGAGCCGATTGCTGCCGGGCAGGGACTTGCTTGACATTTCAAGCTCAGTGCTCGTCAAAGTTAGCATGTGATGGATTACTGACCAATGTAGCCTCCAAAAATAGATACAGCCCGCAAATGAGGATGACTATTAGACATTCAATTCATATCATTTGTGTAGCTGAGGCGTGGCAATGTGTGTCAGATTATGTCTCCTGATGCTATGCAAGACTGAACAGACACAAAAGACAATGACTGAAATTGCTGTATGTAACAGTAAAAGTCATGCCAGTCCCACAACCTCCAACAAACACCAAGTCAACCCCTAAACATAAATAGATATGGGACAATTCATAAATATACAACATACAGTTTAAGTCAGAAGTTTATATACACCTTAGCCAAATACATTTAAACTCAGTTTTCACAATTCCTGACATTTAATCCTAGTAAAAATTCCCTGTTTTAGGTCAGTTAGGATCACCACTTTATTTTAAGAATGTGAAATGTCAGAATAATAGTAGAGAGAATGATTTATTTCAGCTTTTATTTCCTTCATCACATTCCCAGTGGGTCAGAAGTTTACACACACTCAATTAGTAGTTGGTAGCATTGCCTTTAAATTGTTTAACTTGGGTCAAACGTTTTGGGAAGCCTTCCACAAGCTTCCCACAATAAGTTGGGTGAATTTTGGCCCATTACTCCTGACAGAGCTGGTGTAACTGAGTCAGGTTTGTAGGCATCCTTGCTCGCAGACACGTTTTCAGTTCTGCCCACAAATGTTCTATGGGATTGAGGTCAGGGCATTGTGATGGCCACTCCAATACCTTGACTTTGTTGTCCTTAAGCCATTTTGCCACAACTTTGAAAGTATGCTTGGGGTCATTGTCCATTTGGAAGACCCATTTGCGACCAAGCGTTAACTTCCTGACTGATGTCTTGAGATGTTGCTTCAATATATCCACATAATTTTCCTGCCTCATTATGCCATCTATTTTGTGAAGTGCACCAGTCCCTCCTGCAGCAAAGCACCCCCACAACATGATGCTGCCACCCCCGTGCTTCACGGTTGGAATGGTGTTCTTCGGCTTGCAAGCATCCCCCTTTTACCTCTAAACATAATGATGGTCATTATGGCCAAACAGTTATGTTTTTGTTTCATCAGACCTGAGGACATTTCTCCAAAAAGTAGAATATTTGTCCCCATGTGCAGTTGCAAACAGTAGTCTGGCTTTTTATGGTGGTTTTGGAGCAGTGGCTTCTTCCTTGCTGAGCGGCCTTTCAGGTTATGTCGATATAGGACTCGTTTTACTGTGGATATAGATACTTTTGTACCTGTTTCCTCCAGCATCTTCACAAGGTCCTTTGCTGTTGTTCTGGGATTGATGTTCTGGATTGATGTTCTGGCACTTTTTGCACCGAAGTACGTTCTTCTCTAGGAGACAGAGCGCGTCGCCTTCCTGAGCGGTATGACGGCTGCATGGTCCCATTGTGTTTATACTTGCATACTATTGTTTGTACAGATGAACGTGGTACATTCAAGCATTTGGAAATTGCTCCCAAGGATGAACCAGACTTGTGGAGGTCTACAATTGTTTTTCTGAGGTCTTGATTTTCCCATGATTCCCATGATGCCTTGAAATCCATCCACAGGTACACCTCCAATTGACTCAAATGATGTCAATTAGCCTATCAGAAGCTTCTAAAGCCATTACATCATTTTCTGGAATTTTCCAAGCTGTTTAAAGGCACAGTCAACTTAGTGCATGTAAACTTCTGACCCACTGGAATTGTGATACAGTGAATTATAAGTGAAATAATCTGTCTGTGAACAATTGTTGGAAAAAATGACTTGTGTCATGCACAAAGTAGATGTCCTAACCGACTTGCCAAAACTATAGTTTTTTAACAAGAAATTTGTTCAGTGGTTGAAAAACAAGTTTTACTGACTCCAACCTAAGTGTATGTAAACTTCCCCGAATTCAACTGTATATACAGTGTATGCAGTGATGATTTGGTGCTGACGAGTGGCGAGCTTCTTATTCAGTCCACAGGCAGCTGCTGCTGTATCAGCTACGACTGCTGAGATAAGCATTCTAAATATAAACATTAACATTATCCAATCACTATCAACTGGAGGTAGGCAGACGTACACACATCCACACACACTCACAGGCACACACATCCTTCCAAATATAATTGAGAGTATAAAATGTCTCAGTGATATATATAGTTAGCTTGACATCATAATACTAGATTGATACGACTTTGACAGACAATCCTTTGGTATCTGTAATGCTCTCTAGGGACAGGGAAAGACAGATGTCTGGAATACACAAACACACACTCAAACACACGAACACACACACACAAACAAACACACAAACACACACTAGCAAGTTAAGCGTTTCACTGTACGTGTGCATGTGACAAATGAACCTTAACATGAAACACACACATCCCACACACACTGTCATCGAGGGTCTTCAAGTGATCCCCAACAAAGGGTGTGTATTCCTGAAACATTTCCAAACCTCTTCTTAGTCCTGAAACATTTCCAAACCTCTTCTTAGTCCTGAAATTTGAAGTAATGATCCAATAAACCAGGGCCTGTCTGCTGAAACAGCTAAAGTTCACAACAATGGTTGCAGAGCACCCAGACCATAGACCTCAATATGAACTTCTAGTCTGCACACCAAATGGCACCCTATTCTCTGTAGTGCACAACTTTTGATCCATAGGGCTCTGGCCAAAAGTAGTGCACGATATAGGGAATGTTGTGCCATTTGGGACGTAGCCCTACAATGAATGCTCAATAACATAACAGGCAGTAAATCAAAGTTTCTGGATGTGGATGATTTTCAGATTTACAGACAATACAATCCCACAGTAACAAACGGAAATGTTATTTCAGAACAAAAAACGAAACAAGTACATTGATGTCATAAAGTACATCGCTGTCTTAAAGTACATCACTGTCATAAAGTACATCACTGTCATAAAGTACATCACTGTCATAAAGTACATCGCTGTCATAAAGTACATTGCTGTCATAAAGTACATCACTGTCATAAAGTACATCGCTGTCATAAAGTACATCGCTGTCATAAAGTACATCGCTGTCATAAAGTACATCGCTGTCATAAAGTACATCACTGTCATAAAGTACATCGCTGTCATAAAGTACATCACTGTCATAAAGTACATCACTGTCATAAAGTAAATTGATGTCATAAAGTACATCACTGTCATAAAGTACATCACTGTCATAAAGTACATTGATGTCATAAAGTACATCACTGTCATAAAGTACATCACTGTCATAAAGTACATCACTGTCATAAAGTACATCACTGTCATAAAGTACATTGCTGTCATAAAGTACATCGTTGTCATAAAGTACATTGATATCATAAAGTACATCACTGTCATAAAGTACATCACTGTCATAAAGTACATCGCTGTCATAAAGTACATCACTGTCATAAAGTACATTGATGTCATAAAGTACATTGCTGTCATAAAGTACATCACTGTCATAAAGTACATTGCTGTCATAAAGTACATCACTGTCATAAAGTGCATTGATGTCATAAAGTACATCACTGTCATAAAGTGCATTGATGTCATAAAGTACATTGCTGTCATAAAGTACATTGCTGTCATAAAGTACATCACTGTCATAAAGTACATCGCTGTCATAAAGTACATCACTGTCATAAAGTGCATTGATGTCATAAAGTACATCACTGTCATAAAGTGCATTGCTGTCATAAAGTACATCACTGTCATAAAGTACATCACTGTCATAAAGTACATCACTGTCATAAAGTGCATTGCTGTCATAAAGTACACCGCTGTCATAAACTACATCGCTGTCATAAACTACATCACTGTCATAAAGTACATTGATGTCATAAAGTACATTGCTGTCATAAACGACATCACTGTCATAAAGTACATCGCTATCATAAAGTACATTGTAAGAGTAGGCAAAAGAAACAAGTATTCAATAATGCAATGGTATAATTAAGCAATAAGGCACGAGGGGGTGTGGTATATGGCCAATATACCACGGCTAAGGGCTGTTCTTAAGCAAGATACAACATAGAGTGTCTGGACACAGCCCTTAGCTGTGGTATATTGGTCATATATCATAAACCCCCGAGGTGCCTTATTGCTATTATAAACTGGTAACCAACGTAATAAGAGCAGTAAAAATAAATGTTTTCTCATACCCATGGAATACGGTCTGATATACCACGTCTTTCAGCCAATAAGCATTCAGGGATCGAACCACCCAGTTTATAATACTGTATAAAGCAATTTTGTATGTAGTGTATCCACATAATTATATTCTCATTTTCTATTCTGTTCTATCTTAATCTATTTTATTCTGCCCTCCCCTCTGAACCAACTCAAACCAGCTCAAACTATAAGCCTATGGGCTGGAAGTGGTGAGTACAATGTATTAACATATGACAACATAATAACTATTACACTCTATAGTAATTGATTTGGTATAACAATTCATTAAGTCTGTTAACCGTTCTAATTAAGGTAGACTCTGCTTAGTCCCCAGGATGTTTCGGTTTTCAGGGGAAACGGAAAGAGAGCCTGTGACGAGACTTCCTCTTTTGGACGTCAACAAGCCAACACTCCATCTTAACTCCTCCTCCACATTTACTGGATTGGTTGAACAGCGCAGAAGAAAACCTCACCCGACAGTTTTTTTTCTTTTGGTCAAGACCATATGTAGAGGATCTAGTTTCAGGCTTTTCTTTTACACCTACTACGTTAAGTTACATGTCATGTAAAGTGAAACCGTTATGAATATCTCTACCACATCAATATTCTTTATATGTAGTTTGGCAAGGATGCCTTCAGCTAGTGTGTCCCTGTACTGTACAGTACAGTCCCCTGATATGGCAGACAGGCATGGTATGACTTCCCTATTGGCTACTTATATCACTCACACAATGCGTAGTCTGTACCTGTAGGTCTACCTCCGTGAACTGGGTCAACTTGCTATTCTGCCCCATCAAAGGCAAAACGCAGTAAAAACATTTATTTTTTTTACAACAAAATCGGACATCAAAGCCTTTTGCTGTCTAGACAGACAACACTTTCTGATACTCTGGCTTGTTCTTGTGTCAGGAAACTAAATACCACATTAATCAGATAAAATGTGACACGTTTCAGGAAGCTAGGCGTATGTTGCACGTCACTACTTCACAGGAGAGGCATTTGAACATATTTTTTTCATACTGCAGAGGAGGCTGGTGGGAGGAGCTATAGGAGGACAGGCTCGTTGTAATCGCTGGAGTGGAATAAACGGAACAGAGTCAAACACATCAAAGTTATGGAAACCACGTTGGACTTTGTTACATTAATTCCACTCCAAACATTACAATGAATCCGTCCTCTTATAGCTCCTCCCACCAGCCTCCTACGTCACACATGCATGTACTGTAATATCACTAATGAGACTTAGGTCCTAAGGAACTGTCACATACATAAAGCAGCAAGAATATACCATAAAGAGACAAGTGCAAACAGAAAAGTTTGAGACAATAAAAAATAAAAAAAATATATGTATATACAGTTGAAGTCAGAAGTTTACATACACTTAGGTTGGAGTCATTAAAACTTATTTTTCAACCACTCCACAAATTTCTTGTTAAAAAACTATAGTTTTGGCAAGTCGGTTAGGACATCTACTTTGTGCATGACATAAGGAATTTTTCCAACAATTGTTTACATACAGATTATTTCACTTATAATTCACTGTTTCACAATTCCAGTGGGTCAGAAGTTTACATACACTAAGTTGACTGTGCCTTTAAACAGCTTGGAAAATTCCAGAAAATTATGTCATGGCTATAGAAGCTTGGAAAATTCCAGAAAAGTATGTCATGGCTTTAGAAGATTCTGGTAGGCGAATTGACGTCATTTGAGTCAATTGGAGGTGTACCTGTGGATGTATTTAAAGGTCTACCTTCAAACTCAGTGCATCTTTGATTGACATCATGAGAAAATCAACCAAGACCTCAGAAAAAGAATTGTAGACCTCCACAAGTCTGGTTCATGCTTGGGAGCAATTTCCAAATGCCTGAAGGTACCACATTCATCTGTATAAACAATAGTACACAAGTATAAACACGATGGGACCACGCAGCCGTCATACCGCTCTGGAAGGAGACGGTGAAAAGGTGAGAAAAGTGCAAATCAATCCCAGAACAACAGCACAGAAACTTGTGAAGATGCTGGAGGAAACAGGTACAAATGTATCTTTATCCACAGTAAAACGAGTCCTATATCGACATAACGTGAAAGGCCGCTCAGCAAGGAAGAAGCCACTGCTCCAAAACCACCATAAAAAAAGCCAGACTACGGTTTGCAACTGCACATGGGGACAAAGATCATACTTTTTGGAGTAATGTCCTCTGGTCTGATGAAACAAAAATAGAACTGTTTGTCCATAATGACCATCGTTATGTTTGGAGGAAATAGGTGGAGGCTTGCAAGCCGAAGAACACCATCCCAACCGGGAAGCACGGGGGTGGCAGCATCATGTTGTAGGGGTGATTAGCTGCAGGAGGGACTGGTGCACTTCACAAAATAGATGGCATAATGAGGCAGGAAAATTATGTGGATATATTGAAGCAACATCTCAAGACATCAGTCAGGAAGTTAACGCTTGGTCGCAAATGGGTCTTCCAAATGGACAATGACCCCAAGCAAACTTCCAAAGTTGTGGCAAAATGGCTTAAGGACAAAATGGCTTAATGGCTTAAGGACAACAAAGGCAAGGTATTGACAAAGCCCTGACCTCAATCCCATAGAACATTTGTGGGCAGAACTGAAAAGGTGTGTGCCGCAAGGAGGCCTACAAACCTGACTCAGTTACACCAGCTCTGTCAGGAGGAATGGGCTAAAATTCACCCAACTTATTGTGGAAGGCTACCCGAAACGTTTGACCCAAGTTAATCAATTTAAAGGCAATGCTACCAAATACTAATTGAGTGTATGTAAACTTCTGACCCACTGGGAATGTGATGAAGGAAATAAAAGCTGGAATAAATAATTCTCTCTACTATTATTCTGACATTTCACATTCTTAAAATAAAGTGGTGACCCTAACTGACCTAAAACAGGGTATTTTTACTAGGATTAAATGTCAGGAATTGTGAAAAACTGAGTTTAAATGTATTTGGCTAAGGTGTATGTAAACTTCCGACTTCAACTGCATATGTATTACATTCATAGTGAGATATCACATTTCCAGGTGTCACGCCCTGGCCTTAGTATTCTTTGTTTTCTTTATTATTTTAGTTAGGTCAGGGTGTGACATGGGGAATGTTTGTGTTTTGTTGGTTTTGGGTGTTTTTTATGGTAAAGGGGTTGTTGTGTAGTATATGGGTTTGTGTGGAGTTCAGGTGTCTAGCGTTGTCTATGTATGTTTAGTTGTCTAGGAGAGTCTATGGTTGCCTGAATGAGTTCCCAATTAGAGACAGCTGATTTCGGTTGTCTCTGATTGGAGCCTTATTTAGGGTAGCCATAGGCTCTCATTGGTTGTGGGTAAGTGTCTATGTCTGAACGTTTGTAGCCTGTGTATGTGCACAACGTTTATTAGCTTCACGGTCGTTTATTGTTTTGGTTAGTTTGTAAGTGTTTTTGTTTCGTTTTTTCCTTCTCAATAAAAGGAGGATGGCTTATTTTCCAAATGCTGCGTTTTGGTCCGTCTCTCCCCCACACGATCGTGACAGAATTACCCACCATAGGACCAAGCGGCATGGAAAGCGGCAACAGGACCTACCTACACAGGATTCATGGACATGGGAGGAGATACTGGATGGTAAGGGGTCGTGGGCTCAACCGGGAGAATATCGCCTTCCTCGTGAAGAGCTGGAGGCAGCTAAAGCCGAGAGGAGGCGATATGAGGAAGCAGCACGGAGACAAGGCTGGAAACCCGTGAGTACAACCCAAAAATTTCTTGGGGGGGGCCTTAAAGGGAGTGTGGCGAAGTCAGGTAGGAAACCTGCGCCTACTCCCTGTACTTACCGTGGAGAGCGGGAGTACGGGCAGACACCGTGCTACGCAGTAGAGCGCACGGTGTCTCCTGTACGCGTGCATAGCCCGGTTCGGTACATTTCAGCTCCACGTATCGGCCGGGCTAGACTGAGCGTTGAGCCGTATGTCATGAAGCCGGCCCAACGCATCTGGTCACCAGTGCGTCTCCTCGGGCCGGCGTACATGGCACCAGCCTTACGCATGGTGTCCCCGGTTCGCCTACATAGGCCGGTGCGGGTTATTCCACCTCCCCGCACTGGTCAGGCGACGGGGAGCATACAACCAGGTAAGGTTGGGCAGGCTCGGCGTTCAAGGGAGCCAGTACGCCTGCACGGTCCGGTATTTCCGGCGCCACCTCCCCGCCCCAACCCAGTACCACCAGTGCCTCCTCCACGCACTAGCTATATGGTGCGTGTCTCCAGCCCTTTACCACCAGTGTCTAAACCACGCACCAAGCCTCCTGTGTGTCCCCAGAGTCCTGTGCGTCCTGTTGCTGCTCCCCGCACTAGCCCTGAGATGCGTGTCCCCAGCCCGGTGCCACCAGTCCCGGCACCACGCACCAGGCCTACAGTGCGCCTCAGCCGGCAGGAGTCTGCCGTCTGCACAGCGATGACTGAACTGCCCGTCTGCCAAGCGCCATCTGAGCCATCCGTCTCCCCAGCGCCATCTGAGCCATCCGTCTCCCCAGCGCCATCTGAGCCATCCGTCTGCAATGAGCCTGCAAAGCCGCCCGTCTGCCATGAGCCTGCAAAGCCGCCCGTCTGCCATGAGCCCACTGAGCCGTCCGCCAGACAGGAGCCGCTAGAGCCGCCAGCCAGACAGGAGCCGCTAGAGCCGTCCGTCAGACAGGATCTGCCAGAGCCGCCAACCAGACAGGATCTGCCAGAGCCGCCAACCAGACAGGATCTGCCAGATCAGTCAGCCAGACAGGAGCAGCCAGATCAGTCAGCCAGCCATGAGCAGCCAGATCCGTCAGCCAGCCATGAGCAGCCAGATCCGTCAGCCAGCCATGAGCAGCCAGATCCGTCAGCCAGCCATGAGCAGCCAGATCCGTCAGCCAGCCATGAGCAGCCAGATCCGTCAGCTAGCCATGAGCAGCCAGATCCGTCAGCTAGCCATGAGCAGCCAGATCCGTCAGCTAGCCATGAGCAGCCAGATCCGTCAGCTAGCCATGAGCAGCCA
Organism: Salvelinus fontinalis; assembly: GCF_029448725.1. Classification (NCBI taxonomy): domain Eukaryota; kingdom Metazoa; phylum Chordata; class Actinopteri; order Salmoniformes; family Salmonidae; genus Salvelinus; species Salvelinus fontinalis. Next base: position 29,957,364 of record NC_074701.1, on the reverse strand, counting down.
GATCCGTCAGCTAGCCATGAGCAGCCAGATCCGTCAGCTAGCCATGAGCAGCCAGATCCGTCAGCTAGCCATGAGCAGCCAGATCCGTCAGCCAGCCATGAGCAGCCAGATCCGTCAGCCAGCCATGAGCAGCCAGATCAGTCAGCCAGCCATGAGCAGCCAGATCAGTCAGCCAGCCATGAGCAGCCAGATCAGTCAGCCAGCCATGAGCAGCCAGATCAGTCAGCCAGCCATGAGCAGCCAGATCTGTCAGCCAGCCATGGGCCGTCCCTCAGTCCGGAGCTGCAGTCCCTCAGTCCGGAGCTGCATTCCCTCAGTCCGGAGCTGCAGTCCCTCAGTCCGGAGCTGCCATTCCTCAGTCCGGAGCTGCCATTCCTCAGTCCGGAGCTGCCCCTTACCCTGGTGCTGCCCCTTACCCTGGTGCTGCCCCTTACCCTGGTGCTGCCCCTTACCCTGGTGCTGCCCCTTACCCTGGTACTGCCCCTTACCCTGGTACTGCCCCTTACCCTGGTACTGCCCCTGACCCTGGTACTGTCCCTTACCCTGGTACTGGCCCTTAGTCCGGAGCTGTCCCTTAGTCCGGAACTGCCCCTTAATGCAATGGGGTTAATGTGGAGAGGGGTCATTTTGAAGAAGCTAAGGAGGTGGTTAGGGACTGTGGTGACGTGGGGACCACGACCAGAGCCGGAGCCACCACCGTGGATGGAAGCCCACCCAGACCCTCCCCTAGACTGTGTAATGGTGCGCCCGGAGTTCGCACCTTAAGGGGGGGGGTTATGTCACGCCCTGGCCTTAGTATTCTTTGTTTTCTTTATTATTTTAGTTAGGTCAGGGTGTGACATGGGGAATGTTTGTGTTTTGTTGGTTTTGGGTGTTTTTTATGGTAAAGGGGTTGTTGTGTAGTATATGGGTTTGTGTGGAGTTCAGGTGTCTAGCGTTGTCTATGTATGTTTAGTTGTCTAGGAGAGTCTATGGTTGCCTGAATGAGTTCCCAATTAGAGACAGCTGATTTCGGTTGTCTCTGATTGGGAGCCTTATTTAGGGTAGCCATAGGCTCTCATTGGTTGTGGGTAAGTGTCTATGTCTGAACGTTTGTAGCCTGTGTATGTGCACAACGTTTATTAGCTTCACGGTCGTTTATTGTTTTGGTTAGTTTGTAAGTGTTTTTGTTTCGTTTTTTCCTTCTCAATAAAAGGAGGATGGCTTATTTTCCAAATGCTGCGTTTTGGTCCGTCTCTCCCCCACACGATCGTGACACCAGGTCCATATATTGTATATTCAGTAAGACAAACTTTTGAAATGACTCACTGTTGGAATAAAGGGCTAATTTGTATAAAATGAGGCCAAATCTCACTGTAAAGGGGTTTGGTGTTATCTACCACACTGTGGTACAGCCATGGGCTTTCAGAAGACAACCATTCCAGAAGACAACCAAAAGATCCTACAGCAGCACATGGCATTAGGCTACCAGGGCAGTGAATGACAAGGGCAGGTTGAGTTTGCCTGGCTACCCAGACTCATTGCTCCGGCCAAACGCTACGCCTTGCCGACTAACGTTTGTTTCTCCGCAATGAGTCTGGATCTGACGCCCTCCCTGACCCTTCTAGAATGCGAACACATTCAGACCGTCTGATTGGTCCCAGAAACCGATGGTTTGAGCCAGAGCCAGAGCCAGAGCCAGAACACACGTGGGTAAATCGATATTTTGAAAATTCGTCATTGTCTTTGATACTCTATTTGTTAGAGACGATCCAATCACTGACGACTTTGTTTTGTACAAGGCTTCTCGTCACCACAAACAACTTCAATGATGTCAGATTCAGACTGAATTATGTAGCGATCGATAGAGCAGCGGAATAATTCAGTGTGAGTCATCAAGCAAGGGTTGAGTGGCTTGGATGAGACACAGACAGACAGTAGTGCACATCCCCATCTTATTTCAGAGCACAGGGAGGGAGCTAAGAGTGGACGATGGGAGAAAATGTTATATGCTACTGTTGTCAGTGTGTGTGTGTGTGTGTGTGTGTGTGTGTGTGTGTGTGTCAATGCCTGTATGCCTCTGTATGTCCTGCTAAATCCATTGCCTTGCTTGGGTCTATATCTGAGCTGTTGCCCAATATGGTTTCTCAATGTACGGCTATAAAAGCCCTTCTATGCATTTCATTTCTATGAAAAAACGAAATAACCACCAGTGTAGAGGCAGTGACAGCCATAGAAATAACCACCAGTGTAGAGGTAGTGACAGCCATAGAAATAACCACCAGTGTAGAGGTAGTGACAGCCATAGAAATAACCACCAGTGTAGAGGCAGTGACAGGCATAGAAATAACCACCAGTGTAGAGGTAGTGACAGCTATAGAAATAACCACCAGTGTAGATGCAGTGACAGCTATAGAAATAACCAGTGTAGAGGTAGTGACAGCTATAGAAATAACCAGTGTAGAGGTAGTGACAGCTATAGAAATAACCACAAGTGTAGAGGCAGTGACAGCCATAGAAATAACCACCAGTGTAGAGGTAGTGACAGCCATAGAAATAACCACCAGTGTAGAGGTAGTGACAGCCATATAAATAACCCCCAGTGTAGAGGTAGTGACAGCCATATAAATAACCCCCAGTGTAGAGGCAGTGACAGCTATAGAAATAACCACCAGTGTTCGAGGTAGTGACAGCTATAGAAATAACCACCAGTGTAGAGGCAGTGACAGCTATAGAAATAACCACCATTGTAGAGGTAGTGACAGCCATAGAAATAACCACCAGTGTAGAGGCAGTGACAGCCATATAAATAACACCCAGTGTAGAGGTAGTGACAGCTATATAAATAACCACCAGTGTAGAGGTAGTGATAGCCATAGAAATAACCACCAGTGTAGAGGTAGTGACAGCCATAGAAATAACCACCATTGTAGAGGTAGTGACAGCTATAGAAATAACCACCAGTGTAGAGGTAGTGACAGCTATAAAAATAACCACCAGTGTAGAGGTAGTGACAGCTATAAAAATAACCACCAGTGTAGAGGTAGTGACAGCTATAAAAATAACCAGTGTAGAGGTAGTGACAGCTATAAAAAATAACCACCAGTGTAGAGGCAGTGACAGCCATAGAAATAACCACCAGTGTAGAGGTAGTGACAGCTATATAAATAAGCACCAGTGTAGAGGTAGTGACAGCTATAGAAATAACCACCAGTGTAGAGGCAGTGACAGCCATAGAAATAACCACCAGTGTAGAGGTAGTGACAGCTATAGAAATAACACCCAGTGTAGAGGCAGTGACAGGCATAGAAATAACCACCAGTGTAGAGGTAGTGACAGCCATATAAATAACCACCAGTGTAGAGGTAGTGACAGCTATAGAAATAACCACCAGTGTAGAGGCAGTGACAGCCATAGAAATAGCCACCAGTGTAGAGGTAGTGACAGCTATAGAAATAACACCCAGTGTAGAGGCAGTGACAGGCATAGAAATAACCACCAGTGTAGAGGTAGTGACAGCCATAGAAATAACCACCAGTGTAGAGGCAGTTACAGGAATAGAAATAACCACCAGTGTAGAGGTAGTGACAGCCATAGAAATAACCACCAGTGTAGAGGTAGTGACAGGAATAGAAATAACCACCAGTGTAGAGGTAGTGACAGCTATATAAATAACCACCAGTGTAGAGGCAGTCTGACACTTTGAAAGGAAAAAGCTGTCTATCCATAACATTCAGCATCAAGTCTATTGATCATCAACCCGTCACTGTCTTCTCCTTTTTACTGCAAGGCTCCCTCACGCTGACATCAATTTCCTCTTTCGTTGCATCTCTCTCTCTCTCTCTCTCTCTCTCTCTCTCTCTCTCTCTCTCTCTCTCTTTCGTTGCATCTCTCCTCTTTCGTTGCATCTCTCTCTCTCTCTCTTTCGTTGCATCTCTCTCTCCTCTTTCGTTGCATCTCTCTCTCTCTTTCGTTGCATCTCTCTCTCTCTTTCGTTGCATCTCTCTCTCTCCTCTTTCGTTGCATCTCTCTCCTCTTTCGTTGCATCTCTCTCCTCTTTCGTTGCATCTCTCTCTCCTCTTTCGTTGCATCTCTCTCCTCTTTCGTTGCATCTCTCTCCTCTTTCGTTGCATCTCTCTCCTCTTTCGTTGCATCTCTCTCCTCTTTCGTTGCATCTCTCTCCTCTTTCGTTGCATCTCTCTCCTCTTTCGTTGCATCTCTCTCTCCTCTTTCGTTGCATCTCTCTCTCCTCTTTCGTTGCATCTCTCTCCTCTTTCGTTGCATCTCTCTCTCCTCTTTCGTTGCATCTCTCTCTCCTCTTTCGTTGCATCTCTCTCCTCTTTCGTTGCATCTCTCTCCTCTTTCGTTGCATCTCTCTCCTCTTTCGTTGCATCTCTCTCCTCTTTCGTTGCATCTCTCTCCTCTTTCGTTGCATCTCTCTCCACTTTCGTTGCATCTCTCTCCTCTTTCGTTGCATCTCTCTCTCTCTTTCGTTGCATCTCTCTCCTCTTTCGTTGCATCTCTCTCTCTCTCTTTCGTTGCATCTCTCTCTCCTCTTTCGTTGCATCTCTCTCTCCTCTTTCGTTGCATCTCTCTCCTCTTTCGTTGCATCTCTCTCCTCTTTCGTTGCATCTCTCTCCTCTTTCGTTGCATCTCTCTCCGCTTTCGTTGCATCTCTCTCCTCTTTCGTTGCATCTCTCTCCTCATTCGTTGCATCTCTCTCCTCTTTCGTTGCATCTCTCTCCTCTTTCGTTGCATCTCTCTCCTCTTTCGTTGCATCTCTCTCCTCTTTCGTTGCATCTCTCTCTCTCTTTCGTTGCATCTCTCTCTCTCTTTCGTTGCATCTCTCTCCTCTTTCGTTGCATCTCTCTCCTCTTTCGTTGCATCTCTCTCTCTTTCGTTGCATCTCTCTCTCCTCTTTCGTTGCATCTCTCTCTCTCTTTCGTTGCATCTCTCTCTCCTCTTTCGTTGCATCTCTCTCCTCTTTCGTTGCATCTCTCTCCTCTTTCGTTGCATCTCTCTCCTCTTTCGTTGCATCTCTCTCCTCTTTCGTTGCATCTCTCTCTCTTTCGTTGCATCTCTCTCTCTCTTTCGTTGCATCTCTCTCCTCTTTCGTTGCATCTCTCTCCCCTTTCGTTGCATCTCTCTCTCTTTCGTTGCATCTCTCTCTCTCTTTCGTTGCATCTCTCTCCTCTTTCGTTGCATCTCTCTCCTCTTTCGTTGCATCTCTCTCTCCTCTTTCATTGCATCTCTCTCCTCTTTCATTGCATCTCTCTCTCTCTTTCGTTGCATCTCTCTCCTCTTTCGTTGCATCTCTCTCTCCTCTTTCGTTGCATCTCTCTCTCCTCTTTCGTTGCATCTCTCTCCTCTTTCGTTAAATCTCTCTCTCCTCTTTCATTGCATCTCTCTCTCCTCTTTCGTTGCATCTCTCTCTCCTCTTTCGTTGCATCTCTCTCCTCTTTCGTTGCATCTCTCTCTCCTCTTTCATTGCATCTCTCTCTCTCTTTCGTTGCATCTCTCTCCTCTTTCGTTGCATCTCTCTCCTCTTTCGTTGCATCTCTCTCTTCTCTTTCGTTGCATCTCTCTCCTCTTTCGTTGCATCTCTCTCCTCTTTCGTTGCATCTCTCTCCTCTTTCGTTGCATCTCTCTCCTCTTTCGTTGCATCTCTCTCCTCTTTCGTTGCATCTCTCTCCTCTTTCATTGCATCTCTCCTCTTTCGTTGCATCTCTCTCCTCTTTCGTTACATCTCTCTCCTCTTTCATTGCATCTCTCTCCTCTTTCGTTGCATCTCTCTCCTCTTTCGTTGCATCTCTCTCCTCTTTCGTTGCATCTCTCTCCTCTTTCGTTGCATCTCTCTCCTCTTTCATTGCATCTCTCTCCTCTTTCGTTGCATCTCTCTCCTCTTTCAATGCATCTCTCTCCTCTCTCGTTGCATCTCTCTCCTCTTTCGTTGCATCTCTCTCTCTCTCTCTTTCGTTGCATCTCTCTCTCCTCTTTCGTTGCATCTCTCTCTCCTCTTTCGTTGCATCTCTCTCCTCTTTCGTTGCATCTCTCTCTCTCTTTCATTGCATCTCTCTCCGCTTTCGTTGCATCTCTCTCTCCTCTTTCATTGCATCTCTCTCTCCTCTTTCATTGCATCTCTCTCTCTCTTTCGTTGCATCTCTCTCTCTCTTTCGTTGCATCTCTCTCTCTCCTCTTTCATTGCATCTCTCCTCTCTTTTGTTGCATCTCTCTCCTCTTTCATTGCATCTCTCTCCTCTTTCGTTGCATCTCTCTCTTTCGTTGCATCTCTCTCCTCTTTTATTGCATCTCTCTCCTCTTTCGTTGCATCTCTCTCCTCTTTCGTTGCATCTCTCTCCTCTTTCGTTGCATCTCTCTCTTTCGTTGCATCTCTCTCCTCTTTTATTGCATCTCTCTCCTCTTTCGTTGCATCTCTCTCCTCTTTCGTTGCATCTCTCTCCTCTTTCGTTGCATCTCTCTCCTCTTTCGTTGCATCTCTCTCCTCTTTCAATGCATCTCTCTCCTCTCTCGTTGCATCTCTCTCCTCTTTCGTTGCATCTCTCTCTCTCTTTCGTTGCATCTCTCTCTCCTCTTTCGTTGCATCTCTCTCTCCTCTTTCGTTGCATCTCTCTCCTCTTTCGTTTTATCTCTCTCTCTCTTTCATTGCATCTCTCTCCTCTTTCGTTGCATCTCTCTCCGCTTTCGTTGCATCTCTCTCTCCTCTTTCATTGCATCTCTCTCTCTCTTTCGTTGCATCTCTCTCTCTCTTTCGTTGCATCTCTCTCTCTCTTTCGTTGCATCTCTCTCTCTCTTTCTTTCGTTGCATCTCTCTCTCCTCTTTCATTGCATCTCTCTCTCTCTTTCGTTGCATCTCTCTCTCTCTTTCGTTGCATCTCTCTCTTTCTTTCATTGCATCTCTCTCTCTCTCTTTCGTTGCATCTCTCTCTCTCTCTTTCGTTGCATCTCTCTCTCTTTCGTTGCATCTCTCTCTCTCTTTCGTTGCATCTCTCTCTCTCTTTCGTTGCATCTCTCTCTCTCTTTCGTTGCATCTCTCTCTCTCTCTCTTTCGTTGCATCTCTCTCTCTCTTTCGTTGCATCTCTCTCTCCTCTTTCATTGCATCTCTCTCTCTCTTTCGATGCATCTCTCTCTCTCTTTCGTTGCATCTCTCTCTCTCTCTTTCGTTGCATCTCTCTCTCTCTTTCGTTGCATCTCTCTCTCCTCTTTCGTTGCATCTCTCTCTCCTCTTTCGTTGCATCTCTCTCTCCTCTTTCGTTGCATCTCTCTCTCCTCTTTCGTTGCATCTCTCTCTCCTCTTTCGTTGCATCTCTCTCTCCTCTTTCGTTGCAGCTCTCTCTCTCTTTCGTTGCATCTCTCTCTTCTCTTTCGTTGCATCTCTCTCTCTCTCTCTTTCGTTGCATCTCTCTCTCTCTTTCGTTGCGTCTCTCTCTCTTTCGTTGCATCTCTCTCTCCTCTTTCGTTGCATCTCTCTCTCTCACTCTTTCGTTGCATCTCTCTCTCTCACTCTTTCGTTGCATCTCTCTCTCTCTCTTTCGATGCATCTCTCTCTCTCACTCTTTCGTTGCATCTCTCTCTCTCTTTCGTTGCATCTCTCTCTCTCTTTCGTTGCATCTCTCTCTCACTCTTTCGTTGCATCTCTCTCTCACTCTTTCGTTGCATCTCTCTCTCTCTTTTGTTGCATCTCTCTCTCTCTTTCGTTGCTTCTCTCTCTCTCACTCTTTCTTTTCATCTCTCTCACTCTTTCGTTGCATCTCTCTCTCTCACTCTTTCGTTGCATCTCTCTCTCTCACTCTTTCGTTGCATCTCTCTCTCTCTTTCGTTGCATCTCTCTCACTCTTTCGTTGCATCTCTCTCTCACTCTTTCGTTGCATCTCTCTCTCTCTTTCGTTGCATCTCTCTCTCTCTTTCGTTGCATCTCTCTCTCTCTTTCGTTGCATCTCTCTCTCTCTTTCGTTGCATCTCTCTCTCACTCTTTCGTTGCTTCTCTCTCTCTCACTCTTTCCTTGCATCTCTCTCACTCTTTCGTTGCATCTCTCTCTCTCACTCTTTCGTTGCATCTCTCTCTCCTCTTTCGTTGCATCTCTCTCTCTCTCTTTCATTGCATCTCTCTCTCTCTTTCGTTGCATCTCTCTCTCTCTTTCGTGGCATCTCTCTCTCTCTCTTTCGTTGCATCTCTCTCTCTTTCGTTGCATCTCTCTCTCTCTTTCGTTGCATCTCTCCTCTAACGTTGCATCTCTCTCTCTCTCTCGTTACATCTCTCCTCTTTCGTTGCATCTCTTCACTCTCACTCTTTCGTTTCATTTCTCTCTCTCTTTCGTTGCATCTCTCTCTCTCTTTCGTTGCATCTCTCTCTCTTTCGTTGCATCTCTCTCTCTCTTTCGTTGCATCTCTCTCTCTCTTTCATTGCATCTCTCTCTCACTCTTTCGTTGCCTCTCTCTCTCTCACTCTTTCCTTGCATCTCTCTCACTCTTTCGTTGCATCTCTCTCTCTCACTCTTTCGTTGCATCTCTCTCTCCTCTTTCGTTGCATCTCTCTCTCTCTCTTTCATTGCATCTCTCTCTCTCTTTCGTTGCATCTCTCTCTCTCTTTCGTGGCATCTCTCTCTCTTTCGTTGCATCTCTCTCTCTTTCGTAGCATCTCTCTCTCTCTTTCGTTGCATCTCTCCTCTAACGTTGCATCTCTCTCTCTCTCTCGTTACATCTCTCCTCTTTCGTTGCATCGCTCTCTCTCTTTCGTTGCATCTCTCTCTCTCTTTCGTTGCATCTCTCTCTCTCTTTCGTTGCATCTCTCTCTCTCACTCTTTCGTTGCATCTCTCTCTCTCTTTCGTTGCATCTCTCTCTCTCTCTTTCGTTGCATCTCTCTCTCTCTCTTTCGTTGCATCTCTCTCTCTCTCTTTCGTTGCATCTCTCTCTCTCTCTTTCGTTGCATCTCTCTCTCTCTCTTTCGTTGCATCTCTCTCTCTCTCTTTCGTTGCATCTCTCTCTCTCTCTCTTTCGTTGCATCTCTCTCTCCTCTTTCGTTGCATCTCTCTCTCTCTTTCGTTGCATCTCTCTCTCTCCTCTTTCGTTGCATCTCTCTCCTCTTTCGTTGCATCTCTCTCCTCTTTCGTTGCATCTCTCTCCTCTTTCGTTGCATCTCTCTCCTCTTTCGTTGCATCTCTCTCCTCTTTCGTTGCATCTCTCTCTCTCTCTTTCATTGCATCTCTCTCTCTCTTTCGTTGCATCTCTCTCTCTCTTTCGTGGCATCTCTCTCTCTTTCGTTGCATCTCTCTCTCTTTCGTAGCATCTCTCTCTCTCTTTCGTTGCATCTCTCCTCTAACGTTGCATCTCTCTCTCTCTCTCGTTACATCTCTCCTCTTTCGTTGCATCGCTCTCTCTCTTTCGTTGCATCTCTCTCTCTCTTTCGTTGCATCTCTCTCTCTCTTTCGTTGCATCTCTCTCTCTCTTTCGTTGCATCTCTCTCTCTCTCTTTCGTTGCATCTCTCTCTCTCTCTTTCGTTGCATCTCTCTCTCTCTCTTTCGTTGCATCTCTCTCTCTCTCTTTCGTTGCATCTCTCTCTCTCTCTTTCGTTGCATCTCTCTCTCTCTCTTTCGTTGCATCTCTCTCTCTCTCTTTCGTTGCATCTCTCTCTCTCTCTCTTTCGTTGCATCTCTCTCTCCTCTTTCGTTGCATCTCTCTCTCTCTTTCGTTGCATCTCTCTCTCTCCTCTTTCGTTGCATCTCTCTCCTCTTTCGTTGCATCTCTCTCCTCTTTCGTTGCATCTCTCTCCTCTTTCGTTGCATCTCTCTCCTCTTTCGTTGCATCTCTCTCCTCTTTCGTTGCATCTCTCTCCTCTTTCGTTGCATCTCTCTCTCTCTTTCGTTGCATCTCTCTCTCTCTTTCGTTGCATCTCTCTCCTCTTTCGTTGCATCTCTCTCTCTTTCGTTGCATCTCTCTCTCCTCTTTCGTTGCATCTCTCTCTCCTCTTCCGTTGCATCTCTCTCTCTCTTTCGTTGCATCTCTCTCTCCTCTTTCGTTGCATCTCTCTCCTCTTTCGTTGCATCTCTCTCCTCTTTCGTTGCATCTCTCTCCTCTTTCGTTGCATCTCTCTCCTCTTTCGTTGCATCTCTCTCTCTTTCGTTGCATCTCTCTCTCTCTTTCGTTGCATCTCTCTCCTCTTTCGTTGCATCTCTCTCCCCTTTCGTTGCATCTCTCTCTCTTTCGTTGCATCTCTCTCTCTCTTTCGTTGCATCTCTCTCCTCTTTCGTTGCATCTCTCTCCTCTTTCGTTGCATCTCTCTCTCCTCTTTCATTGCATCTCTCTCTCCTCTTTCATTGCATCTCTCTCTCTCTTTCGTTGCATCTCTCTCCTCTTTCGTTGCATCTCTCTCTCCTCTTTCGTTGCATCTCTCTCTCCTCTTTCGTTGCATCACTCTCTCCTCTTTCGTTGCATCTCTCTCTCCTCTTTCGTTGCATCTCTCTCTCCTCTTTCGTTGCATCTCTCTCTCCTCTTTCGTTGCATCTCTCTCCTCTTTCGTTGCATCTCTCTCTCCTCTTTCGTTGCATCTCTCTCTCTCTCTTTCGTTGCATCTCTCTCTCTCTCTTTCGTTGCATCTCTCTCTCTCTCTTTCGTTGCATCTCTCTCTCTCTCTTTCGTTGCATCTCTCTCTCTCACTCTTTCGTTGCATCTCTCTCTCTCTCTTTCGATGCATCTCTCTCTCTCACTCTTTCGTTGCATCTCTCTCTCTCTTTCGTTGCATCTCTCTCTCTCTTTCGTTGCATCTCTCTCTCACTCTTTCGTTGCATCTCTCTCTCACTCTTTCGTTGCATCTCTCTCTCTCTTTTGTTGCATCTCTCTCTCTCTTTCGTTGCTTCTCTCTCTCTCACTCTTTCTTTTCATCTCTCTCACTCTTTCGTTGCATCTCTCTCTCTCACTCTTTCGTTGCATCTCTCTCTCTCACTCTTTCGTTGCATCTCTCTCTCTCTTTCGTTGCATCTCTCTCACTCTTTCGTTGCATCTCTCTCTCACTCTTTCGTTGCATCTCTCTCTCTCTTTCGTTGCATCTCTCTCTCTCTTTCGTTGCATCTCTCTCTCTCTTTCGTTGCATCTCTCTCTCTCTTTCGTTGCATCTCTCTCTCACTCTTTCGTTGCTTCTCTCTCTCTCACTCTTTCCTTGCATCTCTCTCACTCTTTCGTTGCATCTCTCTCTCTCACTCTTTCGTTGCATCTCTCTCTCCTCTTTCGTTGCATCTCTCTCTCTCTCTTTCATTGCATCTCTCTCTCTCTTTCGTTGCATCGCTCTCTCTCTTTCGTGGCATCTCTCTCTCTCTCTTTCGTTGCATCTCTCTCTCTTTCGTTGCATCTCCCTCTCTCTTTCGTTGCATCTCTCCTCTAACGTTGCATCTCTCTCTCTCTCTCGTTACATCTCTCCTCTTTCGTTGCATCTCTTCACTCTCACTCTTTCGTTTCATTTCTCTCTCTCTTTCGTTGCATCTCTCTCTCTCTTTCGTTGCATCTCTCTCTCTTTCGTTGCATCTCTCTCTCTCTTTCGTTGCATCTCTCTCTCTCTTTCATTGCATCTCTCTCTCACTCTTTCGTTGCCTCTCTCTCTCTCACTCTTTCCTTGCATCTCTCTCACTCTTTCGTTGCATCTCTCTCTCTCACTCTTTCGTTGCATCTCTCTCTCCTCTTTCGTTGCATCTCTCTCTCTCTCTTTCATTGCATCTCTCTCTCTCTTTCGTTGCATCTCTCTCTCTCTTTCGTGGCATCTCTCTCTCTTTCGTTGCATCTCTCTCTCTTTCGTAGCATCTCTCTCTCTCTTTCGTTGCATCTCTCCTCTAACGTTGCATCTCTCTCTCTCTCTCGTTACATCTCTCCTCTTTCGTTGCATCGCTCTCTCTCTTTCGTTGCATCTCTCTCTCTCTTTCGTTGCATCTCTCTCTCTCTTTCGTTGCATCTCTCTCTCTCACTCTTTCGTTGCATCTCTCTCTCTCTTTCGTTGCATCTCTCTCTCTCTCTTTCGTTGCATCTCTCTCTCTCTCTTTCGTTGCATCTCTCTCTCTCTCTTTCGTTGCATCTCTCTCTCTCTCTTTCGTTGCATCTCTCTCTCTCTCTTTCGTTGCATCTCTCTCTCTCTCTTTCGTTGCATCTCTCTCTCTCTCTCTTTCGTTGCATCTCTCTCTCCTCTTTCGTTGCATCTCTCTCTCTCTTTCGTTGCATCTCTCTCTCTCCTCTTTCGTTGCATCTCTCTCCTCTTTCGTTGCATCTCTCTCCTCTTTCGTTGCATCTCTCTCCTCTTTCGTTGCATCTCTCTCCTCTTTCGTTGCATCTCTCTCCTCTTTCGTTGCATCTCTCTCTCTCTCTTTCATTGCATCTCTCTCTCTCTTTCGTTGCATCTCTCTCTCTCTTTCGTGGCATCTCTCTCTCTTTCGTTGCATCTCTCTCTCTTTCGTAGCATCTCTCTCTCTCTTTCGTTGCATCTCTCCTCTAACGTTGCATCTCTCTCTCTCTCTCGTTACATCTCTCCTCTTTCGTTGCATCGCTCTCTCTCTTTCGTTGCATCTCTCTCTCTCTTTCGTTGCATCTCTCTCTCTCTTTCGTTGCATCTCTCTCTCTCTTTCGTTGCATCTCTCTCTCTCTCTTTCGTTGCATCTCTCTCTCTCTCTTTCGTTGCATCTCTCTCTCTCTCTTTCGTTGCATCTCTCTCTCTCTCTTTCGTTGCATCTCTCTCTCTCTCTTTCGTTGCATCTCTCTCTCTCTCTTTCGTTGCATCTCTCTCTCTCTCTTTCGTTGCATCTCTCTCTCTCTCTCTTTCGTTGCATCTCTCTCTCCTCTTTCGTTGCATCTCTCTCTCTCTTTCGTTGCATCTCTCTCTCTCCTCTTTCGTTGCATCTCTCTCCTCTTTCGTTGCATCTCTCTCCTCTTTCGTTGCATCTCTCTCCTCTTTCGTTGCATCTCTCTCCTCTTTCGTTGCATCTCTCTCCTCTTTCGTTGCATCTCTCTCCTCTTTCGTTGCATCTCTCTCCTCTTTCGTTGCATCTCTCTCTCTCTTTCGTTGCATCTCTCTCTCTCTTTCGTTGCATCTCTCTCCTCTTTCGTTGCATCTCTCTCTCTTTCGTTGCATCTCTCTCTCCTCTTTCGTTGCATCTCTCTCTCCTCTTCCGTTGCATCTCTCTCTCTCTTTCGTTGCATCTCTCTCTCCTCTTTCGTTGCATCTCTCTCCTCTTTCGTTGCATCTCTCTCCTCTTTCGTTGCATCTCTCTCCTCTTTCGTTGCATCTCTCTCCTCTTTCGTTGCATCTCTCTCTCTTTCGTTGCATCTCTCTCTCTCTTTCGTTGCATCTCTCTCCTCTTTCGTTGCATCTCTCTCCCCTTTCGTTGCATCTCTCTCTCTTTCGTTGCATCTCTCTCTCTCTTTCGTTGCATCTCTCTCCTCTTTCGTTGCATCTCTCTCCTCTTTCGTTGCATCTCTCTCTCCTCTTTCATTGCATCTCTCTCTCCTCTTTCATTGCATCTCTCTCTCTCTTTCGTTGCATCTCTCTCCTCTTTCGTTGCATCTCTCTCTCCTCTTTCGTTGCATCTCTCTCTCCTCTTTCGTTGCATCACTCTCTCCTCTTTCGTTGCATCTCTCTCTCCTCTTTCGTTGCATCTCTCTCTCCTCTTTCGTTGCATCTCTCTCTCCTCTTTCGTTGCATCTCTCTCCTCTTTCGTTGCATCTCTCTCTCCTCTTTCGTTGCATCTCTCTCTCTCTCTTTCGTTGCATCTCTCTCCTCTTTCGTTGCATCTCTCTCCTCTTTCGTTGCATCTCTCTCTCCTCTTTCATTGCATCTCTCTCCTCTTTCATTGCATCTCTCTCCTCTTTCGTTGCATCTCTCTCCTCTTTCGTTGCATCTCTCTCCTCTTTCGTTGCATCTCTCTCCTCTTTCGTTGCATCTCTCTCCTCTTTCATTGCATCTCTCCTCTTTCGTTGCATCTCTCTCCTCTTTCGTTGCATCTCTCTCCTCTTTCGTTGCATCTCTCTCCTCTTTCGTTGCATCTCTCTCCTCTTTCGTTGCATCTCTCTCCTCTTTCGTTGCATCTCTCTCCTCTTTCGTTGCATCTCTCTCCTCTTTCAATGCATCTCTCTCCTCTCTCGTTGCATCTCTCTCCTCTTTCGTTGCATCTCTCTCTCTCTCTCTTTCGTTGCATCTCTCTCTCCTCTTTCGTTGCATCTCTCTCTCCTCTTTCGTTGCATCTCTCTCTCCTTTTTCGTTGCATCTCTCTCCTCTTTCGTTGCATCTCTCTCTCTCTTTCATTGCATCTCTCTCCGCTTTCGTTGCATCTCTCTCTCCTCTTTCATTGCATCTCTCTCTCCTCTTTCGTTGCATCTCTCTCTCTCTTTCGTTGCATCTCTCTCTCTCTTTCGTTGCATCTCTCTCTCTCCTCTTTCATTGCATCTCTCCTCTCTTTCGTTGCATCTCTCTCCTCTTTCATTGCATCTCTCTCCTCTTTCGTTGCATCTCTCTCTTTCGTTGCATCTCTCTCCTCTTTTATTGCATCTCTCTCCTCTTTCGTTGCATCTCTCTCCTCTTTCATTGCATCTCTCTCCTCTTTCGTTGCATCTCTCTCCTCTTTCGTTGCATCTCTCTCCTCTTTCAATGCATCTCTCTCCTCTCTCGTTGCATCTCTCTCCTCTTTCGTTGCATCTCTCTCTCTCTTTCGTTGCATCTCTCTCTCCTCTTTCGTTGCATCTCTCTCTCCTCTTTCGTTGCATCTCTCTCCTCTTTCGTTGCATCTCTCTCTCTCTTTCATTGCATCTCTCTCCTCTTTCGTTGCATCTCTCTCCGCTTTCGTTGCATCTCTCTCTCCTCTTTCGTTGCATCTCTCTCTCTCTCTTTCGTTGCATCTCTCTCTCTCTTTCGTTGCATCTCTCTCTCTCTTTCTTTCGTTGCATCTCTCTCTCCTCTTTCGTTGCATCTCTCTCTCTCTTTCGTTGCATCTCTCTCTCTCTTTCGTTGCATCTCTCTCTTTCTTTCGTTGCATCTCTCTCTCTCTCTTTCGTTGCATCTCTCTCTCTCTCTTTCGTTGCATCTCTCTCTCTTTCGTTGCATCTCTCTCTCTCTTTCGTTGCATCTCTCTCTCTCTTTCGTTGCATCTCTCTCTCTCTTTCGTTGCATCTCTCTCTCTCTTTCGTTGCATCTCTCTCTCTCTTTCGTTGCATCTCTCTCTCCTCTTTCATTGCATCTCTCTCTCTCTCTTTCATTGCATCTCTCTCTCTCTTTCGTTGCATCTCTCTCTCTCTTTCGTTGCATCTCTCTCTCTCTTTCGTGGCATCTCTCTCTCTTTCGTAGCATCTCTCTCTCTCTTTCGTTGCATCTCTCCTCTAACGTTGCATCTCTCTCTCTCTCTCGTTACATCTCTCCTCTTTCGTTGCATCGCTCTCTCTCTTTCGTTGCATCTCTCTCTCTCTTTCGTTGCATCTCTCTCTCTCTTTCGTTGCATCTCTCTCTCTCACTCTTTCGTTGCATCTCTCTCTCTCTTTCGTTGCATCTCTCTCTCTCTCTTTCGTTGCATCTCTCTCTCTCTCTTTCGTTGCATCTCTCTCCGCTTTCGTTGCATCTCTCTCTCCTCTTTCATTGCATCTCTCTCTCTCTTTCGTTGCATCTCTCTCTCTCTTTCGTTGCATCTCTCTCTCTCTCTCTTTCGTTGCATCTCTCTCTCTCTTTCGTTGCATCTCTCTCTTTCTTTCGTTGCATCTCTCTCTCTCTCTTTCGTTGCATCTCTCTCTCTCTCTTTCGTTGCATCTCTCTCTCTTTCGTTGCATCTCTCTCTCTCTTTCGTTGCATCTCTCTCTCTCTTTCGTTGCATCTCTCTCTCTCTTTCGTTGCATCTCTCTCTCTCTTTCGTTGCATCTCTCTCTCTCTTTCGTTGCATCTCTCTCTCCTCTTTCATTGCATCTCTCTCTCTCTCTTTCGTTGCATCTCTCTCTCTCTTTCGTTGCATCTCTCTCTCTCTTTCGTTGCATCTCTCTCTCTCTTTCGTGGCATCTCTCTCTCTTTCGTAGCATCTCTCTCTCTCTTTCGTTGCATCTCTCCTCTAACGTTGCATCTCTCTCTCTCTCTCGTTACATCTCTCCTCTTTCGTTGCATCGCTCTCTCTCTTTCGTTGCATCTCTCTCTCTCTTTCGTTGCATCTCTCTCTCTCTTTCGTTGCATCTCTCTCTCTCACTCTTTCGTTGCATCTCTCTCTCTCTTTCGTTGCATCTCTCTCTCTCTCTTTCGTTGCATCTCTCTCTCTCTCTTTCGTTGCATCTCTCTCCGCTTTCGTTGCATCTCTCTCTCCTCTTTCATTGCATCTCTCTCTCTCTTTCGTTGCATCTCTCTCTCTCTTTCGTTGCATCTCTCTCTCTCTCTCTTTCGTTGCATCTCTCTCTCTCTTTCGTTGCATCTCTCTCTTTCTTTCGTTGCATCTCTCTCTCTCTCTTTCGTTGCATCTCTCTCTCTCTCTTTCGTTGCATCTCTCTCTCTTTCGTTGCATCTCTCTCTCTCTTTCGTTGCATCTCTCTCTCTCTTTCGTTGCATCTCTCTCTCTCTTTCGTTGCATCTCTCTCTCTTTCGTTGCATCTCTCTCTCCTCTTTCATTGCATCTCTCTCTCTCTTTCGATGCATCTCTCTCTCTCTTTCGTTGCATCTCTCTCTCTCTCTCTCTTTCGTTGCATCTCTCTCTCTCTTTCGTTGCATCTCTCTCTCTCTTTCGTTGCATCTCTCTCTCCTCTTTCGTTGCATCTCTCTCTCCTCTTTCGTTGCATCTCTCTCTCCTCTTTCGTTGCATCTCTCTCTCCTCTTTCGTTGCATCTCTCTCTCCTCTTTCGTTGCATCTCTCTCTCTCTTTCGTTGCATCTCTCTCTTCTCTTTCGTTGCATCTCTCTCTCTCTCTCTTTCGTTGCATCTCTCTCTCTCTTTCGTTGCATCTCTCTCTCTTTCGTTGCATCTCTCTCTCCTCTTTCGTTGCATCTCTCTCTCTCACTCTTTCGTTGCATCTCTCTCTCTCACTCTTTCGTTGCATCTCTCTCTCTCTCTTTCGATGCATCTCTCTCTCTCACTCTTTCGTTGCATCTCTCTCTCTCTTTCGTTGCATCTCTCTCTCTCTTTCGTTGCATCTCTCTCTCACTCTTTCGTTGCATCTCTCTCTCACTCTTTCGTTGCATCTCTCTCTCTCTTTTGTTGCATCTCTCTCTCTCTTTCGTTGCTTCTCTCTCTCTCACTCTTTCTTTTCATCTCTCTCACTCTTTCGTTGCATCTCTCTCTCTCACTCTTTCGTTGCATCTCTCTCTCTCACTCTTTCGTTGCATCTCTCTCTCTCTTTCGTTGCATCTCTCTCTCTCTTTCGTTGCATCTCTCTCTCACTCTTTCGTTGCATCTCTCTCTCTCTTTCGTTGCATCTCTCTCTCTCTTTCGTTGCATCTCTCTCTCTCTTTCGTTGCATCTCTCTCTCACTCTTTCGTTGCATCTCTCTCTCACTCTTTCCTTGCATCTCTCTCACTCTTTCGTTGCATCTCTCTCTCTCACTCTTTCGTTGCATCTCTCTCTCTCTCTTTCGTTGCATCTCTCTCTCTCTCTTTCATTGCATCTCTCTCTCTCTTTCGTGGCATCTCTCTCTCTCTCTTTCGTTGCATCTCTCTCTCTCTCTTTCGTTGCATCTCTCTCTCTTTCGTTGCATCTCTCTCTCTCTTTCGTTGCATCTCTCCTCTAACGTTGCATCTCTCTCTCTCTCTCGTTACATCTCTCCTCTTTCGTTGCATCTCTTCACTCTCACTCTTTCGTTTCATTTCTCTCTCTCTTTCGTTGCATCTCTCTCTCTCTTTCGTTGCATTTCTCTCTCTTTCGTTGCATCTCTCTCTCTCTTTCGTTGCATCTCTCTCTCTCTTTCATTGCATCTCTCTCTCACTCTTTTGTTGCCTCTCTCTCTCACTCTTTCCTTGCATCTCTCTCACTCTTTCGTTGCATCTCTCTCTCTCACTCTTTCGTTGCATCTCTCTCTCCTCTTTCGTTGCATCTCTCTCTCTCTCTTTCATTGCATCTCTCTCTCTCTTTCGTTGCATCTCTCTCTCTCTCTTTCGTTGCATCTCTCTCTCTTTCGTAGCATCTCTCTCTCTCTTTCGTTGCATCTCTCTCTCTCTTTCGTTGCATCTCTCCTCTAACGTTGCATCTCTCTCTCTCTCTCGTTACATCTCTCCTCTTTCGTTGCATCGCTCTCTCTCTTTCGTTGCATCTCTCTCTCTCTTTCGTTGCATCTCTCTCTCTCTTTCGTTGCATCTCTCTCTCTCTTTCGTTGCATCTCTCTCTCTCACTCTTTCGTTGCATCTCTCTCTCTCTTTCGTTGCATCTCTCTCTCTCTCTTTCGTTGCATCTCTCTCTCTCTCTTTCGTTGCATCTCTCTCTCTCTCTTTCGTTGCATCTCTCTCTCTCTCTTTCGTTGCATCTCTCTCTCTCTCTTTCGTTGCATCTCTCTCTCTTTCGTTGCATCTCTCTCTCTCTCTTTCGTTGCATCTCTCTCTCTCTTTCGTTGCATCTCTCTCTCTCACTCTTTCGTTGCATCTCTCTCTCTCTCTTTCATTGCATCTCTCTCTCTCTTTCGTTGCATCTCTCTCTCTCTTTCGTTGCATCTCTCTCTCTCTTTCATTGCATCTCTCTCTCTCTTTCATTGCATCTCTCTCTCTCTTTCGTTGCATCTCTCTCTCTCTTTCGATGCATCTCTCTCTCTCTCTCTCTTTCGTTGCATCTCTCTCTCTCTCTTTCGTGGCATCTCTCTTTCGTGTCATCTCTCTCTCTTTCGTGGCATCTCTCTCTCTCGTTGCATCTCTCTCTCAAGTTGCATCTCTCTCTCTCTTTCGTTGCATCTCTCTCTCTCTCTCTTTCGTTGCATCTCTCTCTCTTTCAATGCATCTCTCTCTCTCTCTTTCGTGTCATCTCTCTCTCTTTCGTGGCATCTCTCTCTCTCGTTGCATCTCTCTCTCAAGTTGCATCTCTCTCTCTCTTTCGTTGCATCTCTCTCTCTTTCAATGCATCTCTCTCTCTCTCTTTCGTGTCATCTCTCTCTCTTTCGTGGCATCTCTCTCTCTCGTTGCATCTCTCTCTCAAGTTGCATCTCTCTCTCTCTTTCGTTGCATCTCTCTCTCTCTCTTTCAATGCATCTTTCTCTCTCTCTCTCTCTCAAATTCAAATTCAAGCTGCTTTATTGGCATGAAAACCATTGTGTCAATATTTCCAAAGCAACAATGTATACAATATACATTGTAATAAAATTATAAATGGTAACAAATAATAATATAAAATGGTAGTAAATAATAATACAAAATTAAATTCAAAAATATTAACAATAAAATGGTAACAGTCAACAGTAGAAATGTAATAAATATAAAAATGTAAATATCGAAAATGAAACTATAACTAACTTATAACTAAATAACGGTCATCTTCACCATTACATCAGTACTACAACTACCATCATCATTACTACTACTACTACCACCATGTCACGTTCCTGACCTATTTCTGTTAGTTTGTTGTATGTGTTAGTTGGTCAGGACGTGAGTTTGGGTGGGCATTCTATGTTTTCTGTTTCTATGTTGGTTTATGGGTTGCCTGGTATGGCTCTTAATTAGAGGCAGGTGTTTGGCGTTCCTCTAATTGAGAGTCATATTTAGGTAGGTTGTTTCACAGTGTTCGTTGTGGGTGGTTGTCTCCTGTGTCAGTGTTTGTCGCACCATACGGGACTGTTCGGTTTGTTTGTTCATCGTCATTTATGTGTAGGCTATTTTCCCTGTTCGTGCGTTCTCGTGTTTTATTGTAAGTTCATATGTCCAGGTTTGTCTACTCCGTTTTGTTATTTTGTTAATTAGTCAAGTGTATTTCGTTTCGTGTTTTTTCCGTCTTGTTTATTAAAATCATGTCTTCACAATCCGCTGCATCTTGGTTCAATCCCTGATCCTCCTCTTCGGATGAAGAGGAGGAGGACAACCGTTATAGAACCACCCACCATCATTAAACTGCTATCATTACCATTACCACCCATACCACTACTATTTGGAATGATAAACATCAATAATAATAGTAATAACAATATTAGTAATAATAAGTAGGTTACTATTTACTATGCAGTTGTTATTATTCAGTGTCCCTCAGGCTATGGCAGGCAAATACATATTTGGCTGCAAGAGGAGCCATTGCTCCTTCTCCCATGAGTATTTTTAGTTTTTCCTCTGGGTTTAATAAGTTCAAATTTGGAATAAATGTAGTCATTTCTGTGAATAATGAATGTCTTGGTGAGGAATATTTATCACAGTAAAGGAGAAAGTGCATCTCTGTCTCTACCTCCCCTGTCGTGCAGTGACCACATACACGCTCCTCTTTGGGTAGCCATGTCTTTTTATGTCTGCCGGTTTCTATTGCCAATCGGTGGTCACTCAGCCTGTACTTGGTAAGGATCTGTCTCTGCTTCGTATCTCTGACAGAGTAGAGATAATCAGCCAATTCATATTCTCTGTTTAGGGTCAGATAGCAATTTATTCGGCTTTGGGATTTTGTTTCGTTTTTCCAATGTTGTAAATATGAGTCCTTGATTGATTCATGATTTTGTTTATTGTAATTATTTTGTTGCTGAAGCAGTGCTGGTGTCAGCTTGGTTGGCTAGGCCCAACACCAGCTGACTAAGAGGGCTCGTTTCTGGGCTCAGCTCTTGGGTTTGAAGTGCTTTAAATTGCAGACTTGAATTTGGACTTCAATTTAGATGCAGCCAAAACTTTATTGATCTTTTCTGTATTTTCATTACCACTGGAAAGCGGCCCAATTCTGCCCTACATGCATTAGTTGTTGTATTTCTCTAGACTTGTAGGATTTTCCGAAATAATTCTGCATGTAGGGCTTCAATTGGATGTTTGTCCCACATTTTAAAGTCCAGTTTATTGAGTGGCCCCCAAACCTCACTTCCGTAAAGAGCTATTGGTAGGATTATACTGTCAAATATTTTTGTACAAATTCTAAATTGGGATGTTGATTTTGAATAATTTCATTTTTATTGCATACAATGCTCTGCGGGCTTTTTCTTTGAGTGCATTCACTGCCATATTAAAGTTTCCCGATGCAGATATGGTCAGACCAAGGTAGGTGTAATTTTTTTGTGTGTTCAATTATGGTGTTGTTCAGGGTGAATTTATATTTGTGTTTCTGACATCTGTTTTTTATTGTGAAAATAATGATTTTAGTTTTTTGGAAATTTACTGTCAGGGCCCAATTATGGCAATATTGCTCTAGAATATTAACTTCTACCGCCTCAGAAACCCGGATCCGGGAGCACCCCCCACCACCCCCACCAGTAAAAAAGCTGAATAGCATAGCTAGCATAGCGTCACAAGTAAATACTAGCATCTAAATATCATTCAATCACAAGTCCAAGACACCAGATGAAAGATCCACTTCTTGTGAATCCAGCAATCATTTCTGATTTGTAAAATGTTTTACAGGGAAGACACAATGTGTAAATCTATTAGCTAACCACGTTAGCAAAAGACACCATTTTTTTTTGTCCACCATTTTTTCTCTCCACCAGTAGCTATCACCAATTCGGCCAAATAAAGATATTGATAGCCACTAACCAAGAAAAAACCTCATCAGATGACAGTCTGATAACATATTTATTGTAAAGGTGTAAAGGTTTTCTTCCTGGGGTGAAAGAGAGGACCAAAATGCAGCGTAGCCAGTGCTCAACATGTTTAATATAATAACAAGTGAACACTACAAACAACAAACAAAATAACAAACCGTGAAAACCGAGACAGTCCTATCTGGTGCAGAACAAACACAGAGACAGGAAACAAACACCCACAAAATCCCAACACAAAACAAGCCTCCTATATATGAGTCTCAATCAGAGACAACGACTACCATCTGTCTCTGATTGAGAACCCACACTAGGCTGACATAGAAACAGACAAACTAGACACACAACATAGAATTCCCACCCAGCTCACGTCCTGACCAACTAAACACATACAAAACAGAAAACAGGTCAGGAACGTGACAATAGGATAGGTTTTGTTAGAAAAATGTGCATATTTCAGGTAGAAATCATAGTTTACAATTGCACCCACCATCACAACTCGACTAGAAGAAATACAGAGAGCAACGTGTATTACCTAATTCTAATCATAAAACATTTCTTAAAAATACACAGCGTACAGTAATTGAAAGACACAGATCCTGTGAATCCAGACAATATTTCAGATTTTCTAAGTGTCTTACAGCGAAAACACAATAAATCGTTATATTAGCATACCACATGTGCAAACATTACCCCAGCATTGATTCAAGGCAAAAAGAGCGATAGCATTATCACCACCAAAATGTATTAATTTTTTCACTAACCTTCTCAGAATTCTTCCGATGACACTCCTGTAACATCATATTACAACATACATATAGAGTTTGTTCGAAAATGTGCATATTTAGCCACAAAAAATCGTGGTTATACAATGAGAATAGTAGCAAAACTGTCCAGAAAATGTCGGGCGCCATCTTGGACAGTGATCTAGTCTAATGAATAAATAATCATAAACTTGACAAAAAATACAGGGTGGACAGCAATTGAAAGACAAATTAGTTCTTAATGCAATCGCTGAATTACATTTTTTAAATGATCCTTACTGTGCAATACAGGGTGCGCCAAAGCGAAGCTACCCCAAAGAAAATGGCGGAATATGCGTTTAACATTTTTCAACAGAACAACGATTTATCATCATAAATAGTTCTTACTATTAGCTGAACTCCATCAGAATCTTGGGCAATGTATCCTTTCTCCGGTCTAATCGTCTTTTGGTCGAAAGATGTCCTCTTGTCCTGTCGAAATGGCCACTAACGTTCGGCATGTACTGGAAAAGTGCCCAGCTCTTGGAAGTGCGTCACAAAGAAATGCCAGAAAATCGCACTAAACGGATATAAATTGCTATAAAACGGTTTGAATTAACTACCTTATGATGTTTTTAACACCTATAACGAGTAAAAACATGACCGGAGATATATTACTGGCTAAACCAAAGCTTGGAAGGAGGCCAGTCCGACGTCCATCGTGCGTCAAGCGCAGGGAAGAAAAGAAATGTACTTCCGCCCTTTGGTCTTTTATACAGTCCCAGATTGCGCAATCGACTCCATTCAAATTGTCACCACTTACTGACATCTAGAGGAAGGCGTAGGCAGTGTTTGTATTGTTCTGTTGAAGACCTTCTTTGGTTGGTGATAGAAGTACCAAGTCATCAGCATATAGCAGATATTTCACCTCTGTGTCAAATAGTGTGAGTCCTGGGGCTGGAGAATGGTCCAACATGTCTGCTAATTCATTGATATAAATGTTGAAAAGATTTGGACTCAAACTGCAGCCTCGTCTCACACCTCGACGTTGTGAAAATAAATATTTTCTTTGGTTTTTGATTTTTATTGCACACTTCTTTTCTGTGTACATACATTTTATTAAGTCATACACCTTACCACCAAGCCCACTTTGGAGAATTTTGTAGAATAGCCCTTCGTGCCAAATAGAATCAAATGCTTTTTTAAAGTCAATAGCAAAGATTTTGCCCTCTTTTTTTGGTGGACGTGTTTATTAATTAGTGTGTGTAAGGTGTATATATGGTCAGTAGTGTGATGGTTAGGGAGAAAGCCAATTTGACATTTACTTTTTACATCTTTTTCTTAAAGAAAGGTTTGAATTCTTGAATTCAAAATGTTACAGAAAACCTTTCCCAAGTTACTGTTTACGCAAATTCCCCTGTAATTATTGGGGTCTGATTTGTCTCCACTTTTGTGGATCGGGGAGATGAGCCCCTGGTTCCAGACATCAGGGAAGCAGTCAGAAGTTAAAACCATGTTGAACAATTTAAGCACAGCATTTTGCAACTCAGGTGTGCTGTTTTTCAGCATTTCATTTCTGATGTTGTCTAGACCACAAGCCTTCTTTGATTTAATAGATTTGAGCTTTTAATTTAGTTCCTGTTGGGTTATTGGGTAATCTAATGGATTTTGTGTCACGTTCCTGACCTATTGTTCCTTTTTCTTTTATTTATTTAGTTGGTCAGGGCGTAAGTTGGGGTGGGTTGTCTTTGTGTGTTTTTGTATTGTCTAGGGTGTTGTATGGTTTAGGGGGTTAAATAGAGTAGATGGGTTAGTGTTTAGTATAGATGTCTAGGAAAGTCTATGGTTGCCTGAATTGGTTCTCAATCAGAGACAGCTGGTTATTTTTGCCTCTGATTGGGAGCCATATTTAAGGCAGCCATGGGCTTTAGCTGTTTTGTGGGTAATTGTCTATGTGTAGTGTTTGTGTTAGCACTATTTGTCTTATTAGCTTCACGGTCGTCAGTTTTGTTAATTTTGTTAGTTCGTGATTAGTTGTTTGTTTCTTGTTTGTTTCTCTCTTCTTTAAATAAAGAAGATGTATTTTGCACACGCTGCGCCTTGGTCCAATCTCTCACAGCAAGACGATCGTGACAGAATTACCCACCAATCTAGGACCAAGCGGCGTGTCAAGCGGCAACAGGACCCACCTACACAGGATTCATGGACATGGGAGGAGATACTGGATGGTAAGGGACCTTGGGCACAACCGGGAGAATATCGCCTCCCTCGTGAAGAGCTGGAGGCAGCTAAAGCCGAGAGGAGGCGATATGAGGAGGCAGCACGGAAGCAAGGCTGGAAGCCCGTAAGTACAACCAAAAAATTTCTTGGAGGGGGCCTTAAAGGGAGTGTGGCGAAGTCAGGTAGGAGACCTGCGCCTAATACCTGTACTTACTGTGGAGAGCGAGAGTACGGGCAGACACCGTGTTACGCAGTAGAGCGCATGGTGTCTCCTGTAGCGTGCATAGCCCGGTTCGGTACATTCCAGCTCCACGTATCGGCCGGGCTAGATTGAGCGTTGAGCCGGATGTCATGAAGCCATGGCACCAGCCTTACGCATGGTGTCCCCGGTTCGCCTACATAGCCCGGTGCGGGTTATTCCACCTCCCCGCACTGGTCGGGCGACGGGGAGCATACAACCAGGTAAGATTGGACAGGCTCAGTGCTCAAGGGAGCCAGTACGCATGCACGGTCCGGTATTTCCGGCGCCACCCCCCCCCGCTCCAGCCCAGTACCACCAGTGCCTACACCACGCACCAGGCTTCCTGTGCGTCTTCAGAGCCCTGTGCCTCCTCCACGCACTAGCTCTATGGTGCGTGTCTCCAGCCCTTTACCACCAGTGCCTACACCACGCACCAAGCCTCCTGTGTGTCCCCAGAGTCCTGTGCGTCCTGTTGCTGCTCCCCGCACTAGCCCTGAGATGCGTGTCCTCAGCCCGGTACCACCAGTTCCGGCACCACGCACTAGGCCTAATGTGCGTCCCCAGGGTCCAGCATGCCCTGTTCCTTCTCCCCGCACTAGCCCTGAGATGCGTGTCCTCAGCCCGGTGCCTCCAGTTCCGGCACCACGCACCAGGCCTACAGTGCGTCTCAGCCGGCCAGAGTCTGCCGTCTGCCCAACGGCGCCTGAACTGCCCATCTGCCCAACGGCGCCTGAACTGCCCGTCTGCCCAACGGCGCCTGAACTGCCCGTCTGCCCAACGGCGCCTGAACTGCCCGTCTGCCCAACGGCGCCTGAACTGCCCGTCTGCCCAACGGCGCCTGAACTGCCCATCTGCCCAACGGCGCCTGAACTGCCCGTCTGCCCAACGGCGCCTGAACTGCCCGTCTGCCCAACGGCGCCTGAACTGCCCGTCTGCCCAACGGCGCCTGAACTGCCCGTCTGCCCAACGGCGCCTGAACTGCCCGTCTGCCCAACGCCGTCTGAACTGTCCGTCTGTCAAGCGCCACATGAACTGCCCGTCTGTACTGAGTATTCAAAGCCGCCCGTCTGCCATGAGCCTTCAGAGCCGTCCGCCAGACAGGAGCCGCTAGAGCCTTCCGCCAGACAGGAGCCACCAAAGCCTTCCGCCAGACAGGAGCCGCCAGAGCCTTCCGCCAGACAGGATCAGCCAGAGCCTTCCGCCAGACAGGATCAGCCAGAGCCTTCAGCCAGACAGGATCAGCCAGAGCCGTCCGCCAGACAGGATCAGCCAGAGCCTTCCGCCAGACAGGATCAGCCAGAGCCTTCCGCCAGCCAGGATCAGCCAGATCCGTCAGCCAGCCATGAGCAGCCAGATCCGTCAGCCAGCCATGAGCAGCCAGATCCGTCAGCCAGCCATGAGCAGTCAGATCCGTCAGCCAGCCATGAGCAGCCAGATCCGTCAGCCAGCCATGAGCAGCCAGATCCGTCAGCCAGCCATGAGCCATCCAGCCAGGATCCGGCAGAGCCGTCCAGCCAGGATCCGCCAGAGCCGTCCAGCCAGGATCCGCCAGAGCCGTCCAGCCAGGATCCGCCAGAGCCGTCCAGCCAGGATCCGCCAGAGCCGTCCAGCCAGGATCCGCCAGAGCCGTCCAGCCAGGATCCGCCAGAGCCGTCCAGCCAGGATCCGCCAGAGCCGTCCAGCCAGGCTCCGCCAGCCAGCCAGGATCCGCCAGAGCCAGCCAGCCAGGATCCGCCATTCAGTCCGGTGCTGCCCCTCAGTCCGGTGCTGCCCCTCAGTCCGGTGCTGCCCCTCAGTCCAGTGGGGTTAATGTGGACGGTGGTCATTTGGAGGAGGCTACGAAAGCGGGTAGTGACTATGGTGGGGTGGGGACCACGACCAGTGCCAGAGCCGCCACCGTGGACAGACGCCCACCCAGACCCTCCCCTAGACTTTATGCTGGTGCGCCCGGAGTTTGCACCTTAAGGGGGGGTTATGTCACGTTCCTGACCTATTGTTCCTTTTTCTTTTATTTATTTAGTTGGTCAGGGCGTGAGTTGGGGTGGGTTGTCTTTGTGTGTTTTTGTATTGTCTAGGGTGTTGTATGGTTTAGGGGGTTAAATAGAGTAGATGGGTTAGTGTTTAGTATAGATGTCTAGGAAAGTCTATGGTTGCCTGAATTAGTTCTCAATTAGAGACAGCTGGTTATTTTTGTCTCTGATTGGGAGCCATATTTAAGGCAGCCATGGGCTTTAGCTGTTTTGTGGGTAATTGTCTATGTGTAGTGTTTGTGTTAGCACTATTTGTCTTATTAGCTTCACGGTCGTCAGTTTTGTTAATTTTGTTAGTTCGTGATTAGTTGTTCGTTTCTTGTTTGTTTCTCTCTTCTTTAAATAAAGAAGATGTATTTTGCACACGCTGCGCCTTGGTCCAATCTCTCACAGCAAGACGATCGTGACATTTTGGTTGTTTTTAATGACTGATTCAAGGATGTTCAATTTTTCTTTAATTTCTAATTGGTTCTGTTGTAAGTCTTTTTGTGGGATGTTTTTGTATAGATTATCAAAATAAGTTTTCCAAATTCCTACATCTTGTATGACTAATTCTTGTGGCTTAAATTGTTCCACATGTCCCAGAACTGATTTTGGTCAATTGCGTTTTCAATTTCATCAAGTGTCTTGTTGGTATAATTCAATTTCTTGCATTTCAGTGTTTGTTTATACTGTTTCAGAGTTTCAGAGTATTCATATCGTAGCTCTGGGTTGTTTTGCTGCTTATGTTTTTCATTTGACATTTGTCTTAGGTGTTTTCTAATTGTTTTACATTCATTATCAAACCATTTTTCGGAAACATTTTGTTTTTTGTTTCTGATGTTGCATTTCTTTGGTTTTCTCAAATTTGCTTTCGATGCTGCTTTTTGAACAATGCAGTTGATGTTTTGAGCCGAATTGACACCATCTTTATTGTTTTGGTATTGTGAGTTATTGAAAAACTGTATAGAGTTCATCATTTCATTTGAGTTCAATGTTTCAATTTGGAGCCCATCTGTACAATTGGTTTATGTTGTATAGTTTATTGGGCTGGTTTTTTTAATGAATATTGCCGGTTAATTTCTTCAGAAACACGTTGATCTGACTGTGATCTGACAATGGTGTCTGTGGTCTGACAGTGAATGCACTAATGGAAGAGGGGTCAATGTCCGTGATGGCATAATCGACTACACTTGTCCCAAGAGCTGAGCAGTAAGTAAACTGACCTAAAGAGTCCCCTCTGATTCTACCATTAAGCATGTACAGGCCTAAGGCTCGACAGAGATGCACTAACTCCTTCCCATTTTTGTTCAGTATTTGGTCAGGACTGTTTCTATTATTTATAATAGGGCTACTGTACAAGGAGGGGTGTCCAAATATGTGGTGGTTACCTCCCGCATCAGTGTAGTCAGGCTCAGAACCTGTTCTTGCATTGAAATCTCCACAAAGAAGCACTTTACCCTCTGCCTGAAATGTAATGATTTCTGTATGGAGATTGTCAAAAAACTGATCATCATAATATGGTGAATCTGAAGGAGGAGCATAAGCTGCACATATGTACACATCATTGTCACAATATATTGTACCTTTGTTAAGTTTTAGCCAAATGTGACTGGTACCTTTTTTAATTTCATTCAGTGCTAAGTCTTGCTTATGCCAAATGATGATTCCACCTGAATCTTGGTGGTAGTAAACTTGGTAGTAAACTTTCTCTACAACCTGAGGGACACTGAGTACCTATGTCTGAGCTTGACAGTTAATGATCTCATTTATAATAAGTGATATTCACTGGTTTGAGTAAAGTACATTGAAAATAATTCTCACACACACACACAACTTCCTAGTTTCAATACTCTTACTTTCTAGGCCTGTTGCTTCCTTGGTTACATCTCCCTTCATCCCCCTCTCTCTCATCTCCCCCTCTACCTCTCTCTCCTCCCCCCATTCTCTCCCTGTCTCTCTCTAGTGTTGAGGAACCTGACAGTCTGAGTGTCTGTGTTAGAGCCCCAGCCAGAGACAGAGCCCTCTGAGCGACTGGAAGGAAGATCAAGGGTCATACTGTCAAAACATTCCCAGAGTGCACTGCACCTCCCCTGCCGTCCCAACCCCCACACACACACTGCTTCCTTGAACCTACCACACTCCTAGAGAGAAATCTCTACTTTTATGTTTACTTTGACAATGTAAGTGCTTTAACTTTTCACATCAATACAGTTTATTGAAGAATGTAAATCATGTGTATTACAGAAACTTTAAATATGTTACACATTGTGTTGATCACTCTAAACTAAATATGAACTTTAGTGATCTTACATTGACCCATTACAGTTGTCTCCAGTATCTGTGATAAGCTTTATCACGTTTACATTGAGACTCCTCTCTCTCTCTCCCTGTCCTCTCCTCATTACTACAATACTCCCTCATTCTGACTTTTCTTGTTCTCTTTTGTTGCATCTCTCTTGCTCTCAATTTAATCAACATGTAGACAGTAGACATTACACTCAGAAAAGTTCCAAAAGAATAAAAACTTTACAAATGTCATATGATGTGCAAATAGTTCAAATACAAAAGGGAAAATAAATAAACATAAATATGGGTTATTTACAATGGTGTTTGTTCTTTGCTGGTTGCCCATTCTTGTGGCAACAGGTCACAAATCTTGCTGCTGTGATGACACACTGTGGTATTTCACCCAATAGATATGGGAGTTTATCAAAATTGGGTTTGTATTCTGAGGGAAATATGTGTCTCTAATATGTTCATATATCTGGCAGGAGGTTTGGAAGTGCAGCTCAGTTTCCACCTCATTTTGTGGGCAATGTGCACATAGCCTGTCTTCTCTTGAGAGCCATGTCTCAATAGCAAGGCTATGCTCACTGAGTCTGTACATAGTCAAAGCTTTCCTTAAGTTTGGGTCAGTCACAGTGGTCAGGTATTCTGCCACTGTGTACTCTCTGTTTAGGGCCAAATAGCATTCTAGTTTGCTCTGTTTTTTTGTTAATTCTTTCCAATATGTCAAGTAATTATATATTTTTTCTCATGATTTGGTTGGGTCTAAATGTGTTGCTGTCCTGGGGCTCTGTGGAGTCTGTTTGTGTTCGTGATCAGAGCCCCAGAACCACCTTGCTTAGCTTCTTTGTGTCAGGGGGTAGCTATTGAGCTATTGAGTAGCTTGGATAAAAAGGTGCCCATAGTAAACTGCCTGCTACTCTGTCCTAAAAGCTAGAATATGCATATTATTAGTATATTTGGATAGAAAACACTCCGAAGTTTCTAAAACTGTTTGAATGATGTCTGTGAGTATAACAGAACTCATATGGCAGGCAAAAACCTGAGAAAAAATCCAACCAGGAAGTGGGAAATCTGAGGTTTGTAGTGTTTCAACTCTTTGCCTATCCAAGATGGGGTCATATTGCACTTCCTAAGGCTTCCACTAGATGTCAACAGTCTTTAGAACCTTGTTTGATACTTCTACTATAAAGGAGGGGGGAATGAGAGGGGATTGAGTCAGAAGTCTGGCAGAGTGCCACGAGCTGGTCATGCCCATTCACATGAGAGGTAGCTTGCGTTCCATTGCATTTCTGAAGACAAAAGGAATAATCCGGTTGGAACATTATTGAAGATTTATGATAAAAACATCCTAAAGATTGATTCTATACTTAGTTTGACATGTTTCTACAAACTGTAAAATGACTTTTCGTCTGAACTTTCGCCTGAACCTGCCAGCGCGTCGTCAGTTTGGATTGTGTACTAAACGCATGAACAAAAGGAGGTGTTTGGACATAAATGGACTTCATCGAACAAATCAAACATTTATTGTGGAACTGGGATTCCTGGGAGTGCATTCTGATGAAGATCATCAAAGGTAAGTTCATATTTATAATGCTATTTCTGACTTTGTTGACTCCACAACATGGCGGATATCTCTTTGGCTTGTTTGGGCTCTGAGCGCTGTACTCAGATTATTGCATGGTGTGCTTTTTCTGTATTTAAAAAAACCCATCTAACACAGCGGTTGCATTAAGGAGAAGTTTATCTAAAGTTCAATGCATAACACATGTATTTTCATCAACATTTATAATGAGTATTTCTGTAAATTGATGTGGCTCTCTGCAAAATCACCGGATGTTTTGGAAGCAAAACATTATTGAACGTAACGAGCCAATGTAAACTGAGATTTTTGGATATAAATATGAACTTTATCGAACAAAACATACATGTATTGTGTAACAAGAAGTCCTATGAGTGTCATCTGGTAAAGATCATCAACGGTTATTGATAAATTTTCTCTATTTATGCTTTTTGTGACTCATCTATTTGGCTGGAAAAATGGCTGTGTTTATCTGTGGCCATGTACTGACCTAACATAAGCGTTTGGTGTGCTTTCGTCGTAAAGCCTTTTTGAAATCTGACACGTTGGCTGGATTCACAACAAGTGTAGCTTTAACTTGGTGTATTGCATGTGTGATTTCATGAAAGTTACATTTTTATAGTAATTTATTTGAATTTGGCGCTCTGCATTTTCACTGGATGTTGGCCATGCGAGACACTAGCGTCCCACATATCCCAGAGAGGTTAGGGGACTCTTTTCCAGGTTCATCTCTCAGTAGGTGATGGCTTTGTTATGGACGGTTTGGGAATCGCTTCCTTTAGGTAGTTGTAGAACTGAATGGCTCTTTTCTGGATTTTGATAATTAGCGGTTATCGACCTAATTCTGCTGTGTATACATTATTTGGTGTTTTACATTGTACACGGAGCATATTTTTGCAGAATTCTGCATGCAGTCTCAATTTGGTGTTTGTCCCATTTTGTGAATTCTTGGTTGGTGAGCGGACCCCAGACCTCACAATCATAAAGGGCAATGGGATCTACCAATTATTATCAATGTATATTTAGCCAGATCCTAATTGGTATGTCGAATTGTATGTTCCTTTTGATGGCATAGAAGGCCCATCTTGCCTTGTCTCTCAGCTCGTTCACAGCTTTGTGGAAGTCACCTGTGGCGCTGATGTTTAGGCCAAGGTATGTATAGTTTTTTGTGTGCTTTAGGACTCTGTCTCTGTCGCTCTCTCAATTCAATTCAATTTACGGGGCTTTATTGGCATGGGGAACATATGTTTACATTGCCAAAGCAAGTGAAATAGATAATAAACAAAAGTGAAATAAACAAACATTTTTTTACATGAAACATTACACTCACAAAAGTCCCAAAAGAATAAAGACATTTCACATGTCATAATATGTCTATTGTGGAGCAGCGGTCTAAGGCACTGCGTCTCAGTGTAAGAGGCGTCACTACAGTCCCTGGTTCAAATCCAGGCTGAATCACATCCGTCCGTGATTGGTAGTCAGAGGGGCGCCGGGGTAGGCCGTCATTGTAAATAAGAATTTGTTCTTAACTGACTTTCCTAGTATACAGTGTTGTAATTATGTGCAATGGTTAAAGTACAAAAGGGAAAATAAATATGGGTTGTATTTACAATGGTGTTTGTCTTTCTCTCTTTCTCTCAATTAAATGTCAATTTCTCTCTCCTCCCCCCATCCTGTCTCTCTCTAGTGTTGAGGAACCTGTGAGTGTCTGTGCTTGAGCCCCAGCCAGAGACAGAGCCCTCTGAGCGACTTAAAGGAAGATCAAGGGTCATACTGTCAAAAACAATCCCAGAGTGCATTGTACCTCCCCCGCCACCCCAACCGCTTCCCTGAACCTACCACACTTAGAGAGAGATGCCTAAATTGTATGTTAAGATTAATAAATTAAGATCACTTTGTTGGTTAATTGCTCACAAGGTCCAACCGAAATTTGACTTCCGATTTTAAAATCCTCCGAAAGTCACACATACATACTGGGCACCAGGGGAGCTGTTATTTTTGAGGGGTTAAGTGTCTTGCTCAAGGGCACAACAGCAGGCAATGGCACCTACGATTTTGCTCTGGCTTTCCTCAGCGAAAAAGTGTATTGAATTGAGAGAGAGAGAGAGTGTGAGAGAGAGAGAGTGTGTGAGAGAGAGAGAGAGAGTGTGAGATAGAGAGTGTGAGAGTGTGAGACAGAGAGAGACAGAGAGGGGGGGGGGGTAGAGAGGGATAAAGGAGAGAGAGAAAGGGGAAATTATAGTTTTGATGGCAATCTGTTTTGAATTCAAACTACTTCTTATGCACTCCACTATACTTGTTGCGGGGCACAGCTGGGAAACAGAGGAAGAATACATTGCATATGAATCCTAAATCTATATTAAAACCCTGACTCACAGACACACACACACACACACACACACACACACACACACACACACACACACACACACACACACACACACACACACACACACACACACACACACACACACACACACACACACACATCAATACTCTGTTGTTCCACTGAGTAGCAGAAAGCACCCTACTGAGTGAACCTATGGGCCATTTGGGCCACATCCGAAATGGGCCCATAGGGTTCTGGTCAAAAGTAGTGCATTATGTAGGGTATAGGGTTCCATTTGGAACGCATTCAATATAGGTTGCCTCCTGACCTCTCTGTCTGGATATCCTACAGACACACAATAGGAGCCTTAATCACCACAAAACATTCCCATCTGTAGATGTGTGTGTGTGTGTACGTGTGTGTGTGTACGTGTGTGTGTGTGTGTGTGTGTGTGTGTGTGTGTGTGTGTGTGTGTGTGTGTGTGTGTGTGTGTGTGTGTGTGTGTGTGTGTGTGTGTGTGTCACAGCTAGGGCCTTCTCCAATGGTGCCCATTCACCCCCAATACAAAGCCTTCAGTGTCAGTCACTGCTCCCTGACACCCACCACAGTACCAGGGCTGCTTCACTGTCTGTCTGTCTTTCTGTCTGAGAGAGAGATCACTGCCATTCATTCAGATGTGGTTAAGAGTCACTGTGAGGAGAGCAGAGAGATAAACCACTGCTCATCTCTCTGAAGGTCTGATTTCTGCAGTCATCTTACTGGTTTTATTTTTAGAGAGTAAGTGTGTAGTAAATGTGTAGTAAGCATGTAGTAAGCATGTAGTAAGTGTGTAGTAAGCATGTAGTAAGCATGCAGTGTGTAGTATGTATGTAGCAAGCATGTAGTAAGTGTGTAGTAACCGTGTAGTAAGCATGTAGTACGTGTGTAGTAGCCATGTAGTAAGCATATAGTAAGCATGTAGTAAGCGTGTAGTAAGCATGTAGTAAGCGTGTTGCCAATTTAATCTTCAATATGTTGTGTGATCAAGAAGTCAAGAGGTTATACATTAAGACATCAAGGCATTAAAGAGATAGTTCATCCCAAATAAAAAAGTTGCTCTACAGTAAATCAACATTAATTTAAAGAGCTGCTATCAGTGACCTGCTCCTACTGACAGGACATCAGGTTGCTTTTATCACCTGACCTCTGACCTTCAACCTTGCTTTTCTCTGGTATGCTAATACATTAACATGCCACGGCCAAGTCCAGAAAAACATCTGATGTTGTCTAGTCTTCCATCAGAGATCAATGATGTGGACTTGAAAAAGCCAATCATAAATACATATTTGACAATATATACAGTATATTTGGCTGTCAGTATGCTGAGCCTGCATGAACGCTCCATAACGTGGTCTAAAGGATGTAGTCTAAATCTGTTACATGAGACTTCAGCTTCACTGTGGTCTAAAAAGTGCTATTCCTATGTTAAGTGTCCTATTAGTGAAAGGTATATTGTTTGCCTATGAATGTAGAATACTGTAACAAGATCCCCTGTTGATAACTTCATATTAGCCTATTATTAAATGGTAGGTTATTGAGAACACATTCTACTTAAAAAAACACAAACAATATCAAATTCCTCTCCTTTGAGAAAACACAAGCAACAGAGAAATAGGTCTGTCTGAGGTCTGTGAACCAAAGAGAGAGAGAGAGAAAGAACGAGAGAGAGAGAGAACGAGAGAGAAAGAACGAGAGAGAGAGAGAACGAGAGAGAGAGAACGAGAGAGAGAGAGAGAGAGAGAGAGAGACAGACAGACAGAGTGAAAAAAGAGCGAGAATTAGATATTGTGTATAAAGTCTCGTTATAAGACACACTAAGAGAAAAGCTTGTTCCTTTCATCAGCTGATTACATAAGGATATAAGAGGAGGTACTGACCCACCTCTACCCTACTGTTTATTCCCCTGTGTTAACTCCTGCCCTCTCCACTCTTCTGTTACTATAGGCTTAGGCTTGCAAACCAAATGGCACCCTATTCCCTATGGGCCCTGGTTAAAAGCAGGGCACTATATGGGGAATAAGGTACCCTTTGGGACACATCCTAGTATAACGACTGAGAGCGGGCTTGGGATTGACTACAGTACACTATTTGAAAGTTTATATCCAAATAAAAGTTAATGGAAAAATTATTATCTTGGGTTAATACATAATTTCCTTTAAACATCATCAGGATGTCTTTTGGGAGAATACATTGCAGAACAGATTGAAAGGGATATATAGCCTCTCCTCTCTCCACTACGGAGAGACTCCAGATACATGCCATGGCTTGGGACTGACGTGAGCGTGAAAACTAAATCAGAGCACAGAGTGAGTGAAAAGTTAAGTTTGACTATTTTCAGAGAACCAAACATAATTCACAATATGGTTAAGAAAGAGGAGATATGATGTAAGGAATCGCGGAAAGACTGATTGAGATAGAGCCAGACTGTTAAGCAGCGACGAGTTTACCTGCCATTGTCCCCGTTTGATGACATAAGAGCCCCCTGCCACAGACAGAAGTAGGTCAGGAGTCATGGTTACAACAACAGGAAGTGGACAGACTGACTTTTGTCTTAGCAAAACCCAGAACAACACTGGGAGGCACATGCATGCATGCACATGGACACACAGACACAGACACAGACAGAGGAAGAGTGGGATTCCTGTGCAGAGCCCAAACCAGCAGGAGGGAGGCAGGAAACCTGACTTTTATCATTCTTTTAACTTTGATTTCCTTTAGGAGGAAGTTTCTCTCACTGTGTGTGTTTTCTCGCTCTATCTCCTCTCAGGGTGTGTCCAAAATGGCACACAAGTCCCTATACAGTGGCCCGTAGGGGTCTGGTCGAAAGTGGCGCACTACAGATGTAGGATCTTAACTTGATCACTATTTTGCTGCTGAGAATATTCAAAAATGTTTTGAAAGGGTATGTTTTAAAAAGGCTTCCAAAGTTTGTCATTTCAACCTTAACATTTCAGTCTTGATTTGCCCTAATGAAAAATGTGTTAACCCTACAAAAATTTACATTACTTATAATCCACATAATAAATCAAATTTCCTGTTGCTGCAGGATCATTTTCAGCTGTAGCAAATTGGCTCAAATTAAGATCCTACATCTGTATATAGGGAATAGATGGGACAATGTTACACCCCATCCCCTGCCTGATACAAAACAACTCTATATGGCTTCACACCACCAGAATCAAACATTTCAAACTGCCACAGAAAATATGACCGTAAGTCTGTCTTCATCTCTCGCTACAGTATTGTTAAGGAAGGCAGATTCAATGTTTCCCTACTGTCCATATCAAAACGTCTGTCCATTTCTAAACGTCTGTCCATTTCTAAACGTCTGTCCATTTCTAAACGTCTGTCCATATCAAAACTTCTATCTAGAGACATAGACATGGAGACAGACAGACAGACAGACAGACAGACAGACAGACAGACAGACAGACAGACAGACAGACAGACAGACAGACAGACAGACAGACAGGAGACAGACAGACAGGAGACAGACAGACAGGACACAGACAGGACACAGACAGACAGGACACAGACAGGACACAGACAGACAGGACACAGACAGACAGACAGACAGACAGACAGACAGACAGACAGACAGAGATTAAACAAGAGAGAGAGAGAGAGATAATGAGATGTTGTGAAAGAGGGATGGCCTGCTAAGCTCACTAAACAGCTGGCAGGAATACAAGGGAATGTAAACACATGATTATATTTAAGTACAGGTCAGTGAATCAGAGGAGAGGAGTGTCTAAAAGGAGAACATTGTCTGCGTCCCAAATGGCTCTCTATATAGTGCACTACTTTTGACCGGTGCCCATAGGTCTGGTCAAAAGTAGTGCACTATGTATGGGATATGGTGCCATTAGGGATGCATCCATTATAGTTCCCAGCGTGAAAACATATAGTACAGTATGCATCTAGGATACAATCCTACAGGAACATCACCCGCAGAGACCTGGAGGGGGGTTGCAGTGAGATTAGTAGGCCTGCAGCCTCTAGTAAAGATGAGGTCAAGCGTATTGCCTGCCTTGTGAGTTGGAGGGGATTGGGAAAGGGTGAGGTCAAAAGAGGCAAGGAGGGGAAAGAGAGAGTTGGAAAGAAATGAATCGAATGCAGACGTCGGGAGGTTGAAGTCGCAAAGAACAATATAGCTACATCCCCTTGTGTGTTCCTCTATTGCCCATACATCATAATCATAGGGCCCTGTGTTTTGCGCAATCATGGTGGCATAAGAGAATTACACCAAACATTAAAGCAATTGTCTGAGGATGAAATCTCAGGTTGGAGCGAAGAAAGAGACGGACGCAACACTGTTACATTGATGCATTGATGCCGGATCACTGGTTGGTGCGGAGATACATGTGTGAAATGGCTAGCTAGTTAGCGGTGTGCACTAGTAGCATTTCAATTGGTGACGACACCCGCTCTGAGACCTTGAATTTGTTCTTTCCCTTGCTTTGCAATGACCGCAACTTTTGCGATAGGCAACAATGCTTTGTGGGAGGCAGTTGTTGATGTGTTCAGAGAGTCTCTGGTTCGAGCCCAGATTGGGGTGAGGAGAGGGACAGAAGCAATACTGTTACACACACAACATCAAATCTCCAGAATGAACCAGCACTGTGTTGATATATGAGGTTATGGTAATAGCTAAAGGCACTGAGCTGGATTGAAACTACAGCCCAGGTTCAATTGAGACCGTTATGACTGAAACCACACACACACACACGAATGCACGCTCACACACATGCATGTGCACACGCGCACCTACACGTGCCACACACGTGCTGACATGCACACGTTAGGAAAATGGGTGTGACCGGACTAATTGTTTCGCACCGATTATGTCACAACACAGTAAAACACAAATTGCACACATATAATGTGTATTTGATGATGTCACCTCTTCCATCCAGCCAATACAACAGAAAACAGAATCATTAAAACAAAACTGCTTACACAATCACCACGGTAAGAGTTTTTGGACAGAGCTTTTGCTCCTTTGTCGAATGGCAGAAAACTGTTATTGAAGCATTTTACAATTCAACGGCCACGTTTTTCTAGTTAAGTTTACACAACCACAAGGAAGGAGTTCACCACTGTGCACAAACTACTCTGCCAGTAGTGACAGCATTGGAGTCTTTAAAAGGTTCATCACCAGAAGAAAAACAAAACATTTTTATAGTTACACATTAAAGACAATTTAAACAGCCATTTGCCTTCTGGTGTGCCCAGGATCACTTCACAGTGGTATACACCCACACTCACCCACACCCACACACTCACACACACGGTAACATGAGCAGTCAGCAGAACCCTATGACAAATGTCTATCATCATCACTCCCATAACAGACAGAACAAAGACATCTGATATGTGCGTGCATGTGTGAGTTCAGGTCAAACCTATGGTCAACATCAAGGGTGGGAGGAATAGCACTTAATGCTTAATGTGGTAACACACCACATTAGGTTGAACAGATACCATGACGTTTGGAGACGTCTTCACCTGCATGATAGATACTTGGTCTTGAGAGGGTCAACTTCATTAGAAAAAGTTACACAGATACCATGTAGGCTACTATTGTTGTGAGTAATGGGGCTCTTAATAAA
This sequence comes from Salvelinus fontinalis, assembly GCF_029448725.1. Taxonomy (NCBI): domain Eukaryota; kingdom Metazoa; phylum Chordata; class Actinopteri; order Salmoniformes; family Salmonidae; genus Salvelinus; species Salvelinus fontinalis. The sequence goes on along the minus strand of NC_074701.1, from coordinate 29,918,686 downwards.
CTAAACCAAACCAAGAAACTAGGCCTGTTTCTATCTATCTAGCTCTGACTAGGATGAGAGCCGATCAGTGAGTCAGATATCAGAGAACGAAGAAGGCCAAGACGACCATCTGAGTCAGTGTTGATCAAAAAACACATGAAGCTCATTGATCCGACAAACAGAGCTCTTTTTATCCAGCAGGGATAATATGCCTTTTGTTCAAATAGTGATTATGGAACTGGAATGTGTGTATATATAGCTTCCGCTGTTGCTGTTTCCAGTGTTGGTGAAGCTACTCTGAAAATATAGTCTACCAAGCCACCAATTACTTCACATTAGAAGAAGTTAAGCTACATTAAAAAAAAGCTATCCTTAATAAAATACAGTGGTGGAAAAAGTACCCAATTGTCCTATTTCAGTAAAAGTAAAGATACCTTAAAAGAAAGGGACTCAAGTAAAAGTCAACCAGTAAAATACTACTTGAGTAAAAGTCTAGAAGTATTTGCTTTTAAATATACTTAAGTATCAAAAGTAAATGTAATTGCTAAAATGTACTTAAGTGTAAAAAGTAAAAGTATAAATAATTTCAAATTCCTTATATTAAGTAAACCAGACAGCACCATTTTTTTATTGTATATATTTTTTTACGGATAGCCAGGGGCAAGCTCCAACACTCAGACATCCTTTACAAACAAAGAATTTGTGTTTAGTGAGGCAGTAGCGATGACCATGGATGTTCTCTTTGATATTGTAAGTGTGTGAATTCAACCATTTTCCTGTCCTGCTAAGCATTCAAAATGTAACAAGTACTTTTGGGTTTCAGGGAAAATGTATGGAGTATAAAGTACATTATTTTCTTTGGGAATGTAGTAAAGTTAAAGTAAAAGTAAAAAAGTTAAAAATATAAATAGTAAGGTACAGATACCCCCAAAAAACTACTTAAGTAGTACTTTAAAGTATTTATACTTTAGTACTTTACACCACTGCAACTAATCATTTCCTGAACTGACTGGATTCGAATGGAATTAACCGCAAACCCTGACACTAACTGACCTCAAATACTATAAATGTGATGTCAACCATTTCACAGTAGCACTGCATTGCCCATATTTCCAACATCTTTGCCCTCTGTGTCCAGCCGAGATAGATTCTAGAGTGCTGGTCATGAGAAGAGAATGCTGGGTGTAGGAGTGGGCTGATGTCAGTGTGTAGAGCAGGGCAGCTTGAGGTCATTGGCCAGGAGAGGGGAGAAGGGGATAGGGGAAAGAGGGGAGATGGACACTGGATGAGGGAGTGACTCAGTGACCCCCCCCTCCCCACACACATCAAATTACAGCAAATATTCCATGTGTTAATCCCTGTACAGGGGGAAACATGGCAAGTGGACGTCAATCAATGGATAATTTTCATTAGGGAAACATCAGAGGCGGACCTCGCGATTGAGGCCACCAAACAAATCATGAACGAAGTGGAAGACATTTTGGCTGTGCGCCAGGGGGGCAGCCAGGCCGCCAGGCCCCAATGAACAGGACATTCTAGTCAGAACTGGGGGAGCGACCTCGTTCTCCAAATAAAAGCCTGTTTACATAACACCTCGGTCGCCCTATGATGGCAGGCAGACAGGAAGAGAGGAGAGGAGAGAGAAGAGGAGAGGAGAGAGGAGAGGAGAGCAGAGAGCAGAGAGCTCCCAGAGGACCAGTCCTATGACACTGCCACCAGCGTTTCCTCTTTAGTCATACCAGAGAAGGATACAAGGACAGAGAGGAGAGGAATATCCTTGTAGTACCACTCCATACTAACCCCTCCAGCTCCTCAGTAACTACGGAGGACTGATGGAGAATGAGGGGGGAGAGGAAGAAAAAAGCCCCCTGGAAGAGACTACACCACTGTACCTAGGAGGATAGAGGGAGGGAAGCATTAACATCACAGACTAAGCTGGAAAGAACTGGAGACTATTACACGGGGGGTAGAAGAGTATTGGGAGATGGAGAGTACACTGTAAAAAAAACATGTTGTTTCTACGGTAACTTACTGGCAGCCAGTTACCTGTAAGTTACTACAAAAATAAGTACAGTCTGTTACCTTCATTTCCATAGAAACTTTGGTTTAACAGAACGTTACTGTAAAGGATCACAAACCCAGCAAATGGAGGCCTGTGAAGTCCTGCACCTTAGGGACGTCCGCTTGAAGAACATCACACTCATTCAGACCTGGGTCAAATATATACAGTACGTCTGTCCAATACTTTCAAAAACTTGAGCTATGGTTGATTCATAAACATATCATTCAATTTAGTTCATCAAATGATGATTTAGTTCACTTGGTACAATGGAACCAATGGAGTAGTCCTCAAAGTTCAAACTACATTCTATGTAAAGCACTCCTCAAATACTTTCAAATAATTGAGCTGCGCTTGATCTAGTTTCCAAGCTAAATCAAGCTCAAATCATTTCTAATACTTGGCCTGTACTTGATGTAGTTCACCTAGTACAATGGAATCAACGGAATAGTGCAAAGTGCAAACTCCAAGCTACTGTAAATCAAGCACCCCTCAAATAATTTCAAGTATTGGACATATGCATTGTATCTGGCCCAGGTCTGCACTCATTTGGAGTGTCTTCCATGTATGTCATGTATGTGACGCTGGAGAGGTTGAAACACGCTGGAGATCTGGTGTTTTCTGTGTATCCGTTTTGCAGTTTAACGAACAGTTGGGGAGCCCCGACAAATTCGCTGTGATTTGAGTTACGCCGACGCGTACGTACGTGCGCGCACACACGCATGCACACACACACATTTCAGTTATGCCCATGAAGTCTAGACTGGTTTCGTAGCGGTATATTGTCGAGAGGGTTTGGTGGTAATAACATTTCCACTGACTCTCTAAACTACACTGTAAATGCTGCCCTGCAACTGACCGGTTCAATGGTTTAAATACACAGCGATCACTATCAAGCACAGATTTACAACATCAACACAATACAAAGACAGGATTAGTGTTGACTCTGTCAGGTCTTAACCAGCAAGCTCTACAAAATACACACACATGATAAACAGAGAGAGACAGAGAAAGAGAAAGAGCAAGAGAGAGAGAAGAAGAGGATATCTGGCATCACCATAGGGTTATCTAACAACTTCTCCACACCAGAATTCTGAGAAAAACTGTCATTGTCCCTGTTTCGAAATCAGATATTTCATTTTCAAACATAAACTCAGACCATGAAGTTTGCTTTTACAAGGCAAAAGAGACAGAACGTTCCTCAAAGTGCCTGTATGTGAAAACCACAATAGTCATTTTGTGCTCCATAATCTCTCCGAATGCTGTTTCCGTTGTGCTATTGTGACATTTTACAGCATGGCAGTGCACATAATACAGCGTGATGTCAATAATGCAATGCTTGCAACATATCGATGTGCATTGATTCTACTGTGTTTTAAGGTTCATCTACACATTTATCATTACTAGAAGTAGGCAATCCTAATATGTGATCGTTTTGGTTACTACAAAACATCATGTGATGTCTCCCATACATACATCATCCAATCAATAGGTGGGTAGATCCACAATTCTAGAATAAGTCTACCAGTCAAATTGCCAATGTGAGAGGTTCCAAAGCATATTCTACTCATTCTATTTATATGTCTAGATGTGTACCATCAGTACCATAGAGTCCTGTAACGATTCTGTTAAGCAGAAGAGAGCTCAGCTTGGACCCCATTGGTCACACTCTGGTACCCATGGAACCTCCCAGCTGGCACTTGATGCTGATTCGCCATGGTTACGTCCATTTGCCTCACAAAAAGAAATGTATGTATCCTACTGTGTTTGTTTAAAACAAATGAAATATCCTGGCTAATGATAAAATTAAATCTACTGATGATGAAAATGTGATTCGTATATCGCTGGTTCCATACTCTTAGAGTGAAGATTCCTCTAGGTACAGATCTAGGATCAACTTCCACTCCCCCAATCCTAATGTTAACCATTAGTGGAGAAAATCTTAAACCAACCAAAGATCAGCAACTAGGGTCAACTTCATCCTATTACTCCTCTCTCATAGTGACGTTCGGTAGTCCGTCTGTCTGCCCAATTAACACACTCATGAACACAGAGGACAGAGACTTGTCTGTCTGACAACTAGGTCAGGGCACAGCCACACAGATGCCACTGCCACTGGCCAATTTCAAAAGGACATAATTGGCTGGAAATATGATCACATGACTCAGATGCCATTTTGGCTCTCGATGGCAGCCAGTAGCATTTTGGAATCGAAAGACAGTGAACCAATAGAATTAGAGGTAGAACAAAAAAAACATGAATGGATAGATGGATGGATAGATGGATGGATGGATGGATGAATGAACAAATAAACAAACAAACAAACAAACAAAGACATAAAAGAATAAGGACTGTCTCAGCATGTGTCCTACCTGGGGGCAGTCTTTGATGTAGTGGCCCTTGTTGAAGCAGAGGTGGCACAGGTAGTTGGGCGGGGGTCTCTTACTTGGCTTGCGGGACTCTGAGGAGAGGGAAAGGTCGGAGAAGTGGTCTGTCAGGGTGTTGAGTCCATCAACGATGTTGTTGAGTGAGCCGTATGGCGAGACATTCTTATACACGCTGTTATTCAACGCCTGGAACAGGGAGAGATGAGAAAACACCGTTGGAATATTACCCAGGGAAAAAACACCGTTGGAATATTACCCAGGGTAAAAACACCGTTGGAATATTACCCAGGGTAAAAACACAGTTGGAATATTACCCAGGGTAAAAACACAGTTGGAATATTACCCAGGGTAAAAACACAGTTGGAATATTACCCAGGGTAAAAACACAGTTGGAATATTACCCAGGGTAAAAACACAGTTGGAATATTACCCAGGGTAAAAACACAGTTGGAATATTACCCAGGGTAAAAACACAGTTGGAATATTACCCAGGGTAAAAACACAGTTGGAATATTACCCAGGGTAAAAACACAGTTGGAATATTACCCAGGGTAAAAACACAGTTGGAATATTACCCAGGGTAAAAACACAGTTGGAATATTACCCAGGGTAAAAACACAGTTGGAATATTACCCAGGGTAAAAACACAGTTGGAATATTACCCAGGGTAAAAACACAGTTGGAATATTACCCAGGGTAAAAACACAGTTGGAATATTACCCAGGGTAAAAACACAGTTGGAATATTACCCAGGGTAAAAACACAGTTGGAATATTACCCAGGGTAAAAACATGGCAAAAACATGTCTTTCTTGTGGAAACTTAGTTCACAGGTTGAAGTGCCGTCTGCTCTTCTTACTGTCTGCTGAAGGAATTTGAAAGAATTGTAACTCCCTCATTGCTTTTGTGGCAAAGCGCCGAAAAGCACCTGCAACTTTCCTCTATCATGCTTACAGACTAGTTCGATAAATCATACCACTAATGAAACAATAACACATACAAAAACTGCTATAGATTATTTTGCGTTTGCTATGCTGTTGAGTTTAATCACCAATTTCCGTTGACTGTCCTACGCCCTTCGTCTTTTCACTTACGCAGAAAAAAAAGATCTTCGATCATTTCTCTCATTAAATTCAGCACATCTGGCGCTCGGCCCAGCTGTAACTTATGAACTGGAAAAGTACTGGGGATGTCGAGAGGGAGAGAGAGACAGAAAGACAGAGAAAGAGACAGAAAGACAGAGAAAGAGACCGAGACAGAGAAAGAGACAGAGAAAGAGACAGAGAGACAGAGAGACAGCGAAAGAGACAGAGAGACAGAGAAAGAGAGAGACAGAGAGAGAGACAGAGAAAGAGAGAGACAGAGACAGAGAGAGGCATGTTCATAGCCTGGTCCCAGATCTGTTTGTGCTGTCTTATGTGACAATGACTATATAGGAGTTGGCAAGACACCACAAACAGATCTGGGACCAGGCTATTATGGTCGCAGTCTCACACAGGCCTGTGAAACAACAGCATCAGTGTAAATACATGGTGATCTGTTTGAAGTATTACGGCCATGGGGATGGTTTGTAGCTCATTCTGAGAAGTCGTGCCAGTCAGTGTTGCGTGAGATTGGTACGATCCAGTGTGTCTGCTGAATGCACTCGGAATGTAAATGTTCCATGAGCAAAGTGAAGGAGAAGGACAGAATTACTTTTTAAAACCATTTTCATTCACTATTTCCTCTATTTGAAATACAATCAACGAATCAGATATGTTGGTTCAACCTCAGGTTGTGGGGAGGGACAGGGGTTTTCCCTGAATGTGACATGACCCCAGTAATAGGGCCCAACGTTTTTCTCAAGAAAAACTCCTGGTCCTAGTTACGATGTACACTGTATAGCCCTAACAGTCCACAAAACTGAGACATGGCAGAAATCCAAGCTATAGGCTAACAATGTCAGAGTAATGGAAAGTTACTGTAGTCTCTGTGAATGATATCTCTCCTTGGGACACAGCCATGCTTAGGGAACGTATGTTATTGTTGATGTCTAATGTTGCATAGCGCTGAAATCTTACACTTGGCAACACAGAGTGTAGTAGAGGACGGTCGAAGCCTTTACCTAACCAACCCTGGAGGCAGCTCAACTCTAAACAGCTCCAGCTCCTGTGTGTGTGTGTGTGTGTGTGTGTGTGTGTGTGTGTGTGTGTGTGTGTGTGTGTGTGTGTGTGTGTGTGTGTGTGTGTGTGTGTGTGTGTGTACACGTGTTCATTTACTAGATTCTACCCTGCATAAATCAAATATACGCTTTCTTTCCGTTTTCCATGGCTTTCCATCTGTCATTAATTTGATCCACTGGGCCAAACCCTTCTATACAGTAGAGCTGGGACGATAAACCAAAAATTATCCACACCGACCATACGATCACTTATCGCAGGCATTTTGCTGATATCGTTCATTACGATATGTAGCCTGTACTAGAGAAATGTGATGTTTGAAATGAAATAAGTTTGCTAATATGGGTGAATGTCAATGGGGATAATTTATTTCTACAACAACCAAACTAGCAGTAGTAGTTTAAAGGATATCGCCCAGCTCTACTATAGACTTAGAATACTATAGATAGTGTACATTTTATATACAGCTTTCTGTGCCTAGGGCTGTTGCGCTGACTGTATTACCGCCACACCGGCCTTCACAAGTCATGAAGGCAGTCAAATTCCACACGTTTAGTCTCGGTAACTAGGCTTCTCCAAGCTCAGATGCTGCTGCTGGTCATTAGTAGCCACCAAACTTGCTAACTGCCGGGTACTCAGCACTCTATTGTCCTTCTAATCAAACACTTCCTGAGAGCCCATGAGCTCATGTTGCGCAACATTTCTATAGGTTATGTAATTGCGGGAGAAAACAGAGTGATGGCTGCTAATAAAAAGAGGAGGATCCCATCAGCTTTCTGTAGGCTAGGCCTACTATATTTATTTCTCAACTTTCCTAATGTTAAGCACATTGCTTCTCTTTACAACAAGAGTATAGCCTACCTGGCTGGCATGAAAATAAACCACAGGGAAAAGCGTCTTCCATTCGCTATTTTCAAGCAATAAGGCCCGAGGGGGTGTGGTATATAGCCAATATACCATGGCTAAGGGCTGTTCTGATTTCCCGACGCAACGTGGAGTGCCTGGATACAGCCCTAAGCCGTGGTATATTGGCCATATACCACAACCCCCCGAGGTGCCTTATTGCTATTATAAACTGGTTACCAATGTAATTAGAGCAGTAAAAAATAAGTGTTTTGTCATACCCGCGTATACGGTCTGATATACCACGGCTGTCAGCCAATCAGCATTCAGGGCTCGAACCACCCAGTTAATAGTGCATAGATGACATGTATTGTTTCCCGCTGCCCCTGTTTCGATACAAGTGCATGATAATGATCCATTCCAAATTAAAACAAATGTCACACATACATTATTTAGAATTTGTAAAGACAATATTAAATCAAGGATAGTCTGATGGGTGACACTATTAGCATATCACTTGTGAATTACATATTATCAATGATGAATGATTCCCAGCACTTGTTCGAATCATAGTCGCACACCTCATGTAGCCTAGCCCATAGCCCTAAATGTTTTAATAAGGTTTGTATCACAACTAAAGTGGCCAAATAACTTCTTAAAATTAAGCACATTACAAGGGTTGTAGAGCCTAACTGGCAGACATAAGCAGTATGTGCGATTCAAGTTTGGGGAATATCATTTTCACCCTAAAAATGCACCTTTATAATAAAAGCATTACATGCATAATTTCATTTGCGGTCACTTTTGATATTGGTGTTTCTGCTAATGGAACATTTGCGTTTTGTAAGGGCTGTCGTTCTCCTCTTCCTCAGACGAGGAGAGGAGAGAAAGATCAGTGGACCAATACGCAGCATTCGGGAAATAAGCCATCTTTTATTTGACACGATGGCAACACGAAAACAAACACTTTCAAAATTACAAAACAAGAAAACGACGTAGACGAAAAAAACCTGAACATGAACTTACATAACTAACGTAAAACTCACGGACAGGAACAGACTACATCAAAATGAAACGAACAACCAAACAGTCCCGTATGGTACATACATATACGAACACGGAAGACAATCACCCACAAACAAACAGTGAGAACACCCTACCTAAATATGACTCTCAATTAGAGGAAAACGCAAAACACCTGCCTCTAATTAAGAGCCATACCAGGCAACCAAAAACCAACATAGAAACAGAAAACATAGACTGCCCACCCAAAACACACGCCCTGACCATAAACACATACAAAAACAACATAAAACAGGTCAGGAACGTTACAGAACCCCCCCTCAAGGTGCGAACGCCGGGCGCACCAGCACAAAGTCCAGGGGAGGGTCTGGGTGGGCAGTTGACCACGGTGGTGGCTCAGGCTCTGGACGCTGTCCCCACACCACCATAGTCACTCCCCGCTTCTGTCTTCCCTTCCCAATGACCACCCTCAAACTAACATCCCCTAAATGAACGGCCAGCACCGGGAGAAGGGGCAGCACCGGGAGAAGGGGCAGCACCGGGACAAGGGGCAGCACCGGGACAAGGGGCAGCACCGGGACAAGGGGCAGCACCGGGACAAGGGGCAGCACCGGGACAAGGGGCAGCACCGGGACAAGGGGCAGCACCGGGACAAGGGGCAGCACCGGGACAAGGGGCAGCACCGGGACAAGGGGCAGCACCGGGATAAGGGGCAGCACCGGGACAAGGGGCAGGTCCCGGCTGATATACTCAGGCAGATCCTGACTGAACGGCTCTCGACGCTCATGGCTGGCTGACGGCTCTCGACGCTCATGGCTGGCTGACGGCTCTCGACGCTCATGGCTGGCTGACGGCTCTCGACGCTCATGGCTGGCTGACGGCTCTCGACGCTCATGGCTGGCTGACGGCTCTCGACGCTCATGGCTGGCTGACGGCTCTCGACGCTCATGGCAGGCTGACAGCTCTCGACGCTCATGGCAGGCTGACGGCTCTCGACGCTCATGGCAGGCTGACGGCTCTCGACGCTCATGGCAGGCTGACGGCTCTCGACGCTCATGGCTGGCTGACGGCTCTCGACGCTCATGGCAGGCTGACGGCTCTCGACGCTCATGGCAGGCTGACGGCTCTCGACGCTCATGGCAGGCTGACGGCTCTCGACGCTCATGGCTGGCTGACGGCTCTCGACGCTCATGGCAGGCTGACGGCTCTCGACGCTCATGGCTCTCTGACGGCTCTGGCTGCTCATGGCTCGCTGGCGGCTCTGGCAGATCCTGTCTGGTTGGCGGCTCTGGCAGATCCTGTCTGGTTGGCGGCTCTGGCAGATCCTGTCTGGTTGGCGGCTCTGGCAGATCCTGTCTGGTTGGCGGCTCTGGCAGATCCTGTCTGGTTGGCGGCTCTGGCGGATCCTGTCTGGTTGGCGGCTCTGGCGGATCCTGTCTGGCGGGCGGCTCTAGCGGCTCCTGTCTGGCGTGCGGCTCTAGCGGCTCCTGTCTGGCAGACGGCTCTGTAGGCTCATGGCAGACGGGCGGCTTAGCAGGCTCATGGCAGACGGGCGGCTTTGCAGGCTCATTGCAGACGGATGGCTCAGACGGCGCTGGGGAGACGGATGGCTCAGATGGCGCTGGGGAGACGGATGGCTCAGATGGCGCTGGGGAAACGGATGGCTCAGATGGCGCTGGTGAGACGGATGGCTCTGGCCGGATACGGCGCACTGTAGACCTGGTGCGTGGTGCCGGAACTGGAGGCACCGGGCTAAGGATAAGCACCTTCCTACTAGTGCGGGGAGCAGGGACAGGGCACACTGTACTCTCAAAGCCCACTCTATACCTGATGCGAGGTACCGGCACTGGTGACACCGGGCTGAGGACAAGCACATCAGGATTAGTAGGGGGAGAAGATACAGTGTGTACAGGGCTCTGGAGACGCACAGGAGGCTTAGTGCGTGGTGCCGGAACTGGAGGCACCGAACTGGATACACACACTACAGAGAGAGTGCGTGGAGGAGGAACAGGGCTCAGGAGACGCACTGGTAGCCTAGTGCGTAGTGTAGGCACTGTAGGTACTAGGCTGGGGCGGGGAGGTGGCGCCGGAAATACCGGACCGTGGAGGCGTACTGGCACTCTTGAGCATTGAGCCTGCCCAACCCTACCTGGTTGAATGCTCCCGGTCACCCGACCAGTGCGGGGAGGTGGAATAACCCGCACCGGCCTATGTAGGCGAACCGGGGAAACCATGCGTAAGGCAGGTGCCATGTATGCCGGCCTGAGGAGACGCACTGGAGACCAGACGCGTTGAGCCGGCCTCATGACACCTGGCTCAATACCCAATCTAGCCCTGCCAGTGCGGGGAGGTGGAATAACCCGCACTGGGCTATGCACTCGTACAGGAGACACCGTGCGCTCTACTGCGTAACACGGCGCCTGCCCGTACTCCCGCTCTCCACGGTAAGCCTGGGAAGTGGGCGCAGGTCTCCTACCTGCCCTTGGCCCACTACCTCTTAGCCACCCCCCCCCCCCCCCAAGAAATTTTTGGGTGTTACTTACGGGCTTTTTGGGCTTCCGTGCCAGACGCGTTCCCTCATAACTCCGGTTCCTCTCTCCGGTAGCCTCTGCTCTCCTCAGTGCCTCCAGCTGTTCCCATGGGAGGCGATCCCTACCAGCCAGGATCTCCTCCCATGTGTAGCAACCTTTTCCGTCCAATATATCGTCCCAAGTCCATTGCTCCTTCTTTTCCTGTCCCTTACTCCGTTGAGTTTTCCCTTGCCGCTTGGTCCTAGCGTGGTGGGTGATTCTGTAAGGGCTGTCGTTCTCCTCTTCCTCAGACGAGGAGAGGAGAGAAAGATCAGTGGACCAATACGCAGCATTCGGGAAATAAGCCATCTTTTATTTGACACGATGGCAACACGAAAACAAACACTTTCAAAATTACAAAACAAGAAAACGACGTAGACGAAAAAAACCTGAACATGAACTTACATAACTAACGTAAAACTCACGGACAGGAACAGACTACATCAAAACGAAACGAACAACCAAACAGTCCCGTATGGTACATACATATACGAACACGGAAGACAATCACCCACAAACAAACAGTGAGAACACCCTACCTAAATATGACTCTCAATTAGAGGAAAACGCAAAACACCTGCCTCTAATTAAGAGCCATACCAGGCAACCCAAAACCAACATAGAAACAGAAAACATAGACTGCCCACCCAAAACACACGCCCTGACCATAAACACATTCAAAAACAACATAAAACAGGTCAGGAACGTTACACGTTTATAGCCTACTTGTAACGGCAGTCTATTTCGTCCTCCTCATCGGACGAGGAGAGGCGAGAAGGATTGGAGGACCAATGTACAGCGTGGTAAGTTTCCATGATTTAATAACATGAAAACAATATACAATTACAAAATAACAAAACAAACTAACCGTCACAGTGCCGTGTGGTACAAACACTGACACAGGAAACAACCACCCACAAAATCCCAACACAAAACAAGCCACCTATATATGATTCTCAATCAGGGATAACGATTGGCATCTGCCTCTGATTGAGAACCATATTAGGCTGAACACAGAAACAGACAAACTAGACACACAACATCGAATGCCCACCCAGTTCACGTCCTGACCAACACTAAAACAAGCAAAACACATAAGCACTATGGTCAGGACGTGACACTACTACCATGTGTGCATTGCTGCGCTTATAATGTGAAGAAATAGCCTAATAGTTTATCATATTTCAATCTAAACATTCTGATCTGTTGCATCAGCCACATTGTGTAAAAAAGTTTTTTTGATGCTAGTGGTTGTATTTATTTGGGATCTATAGCATCCCACAACTGTCCCAGACTATGTTTGGAATATTTATTTCTCGCACAGAATAGAATAAGTCGACCTTTGTACTATGTGGGATAGTAGATTGACATAGGATGGTGATTTTGCTGTTCGCGAGGCATACTCATCTTGCTGGCTGATGAAAAGTAAATGTGGGCAGCTCTTCTAACATCTGCAATATGTGCCTTGGAATTGGAATTGTGTCTGTCTTCACTTGTTGCCTGTGAGAAAGAACCAATCACGTGACGGAGAGCCGTGTGAGTGAGAGCCTTGTGAGCAGCACACTCAGGGAGAGGGCACAACACAACACTCCGGGCCAAAAAGGATTTTTTTAGGGTGCATTACGGCCACAAAGCGGATGCGGCTGTGAAATTTGAGACATTATCAAGTTGTGAATGAGAGACTATTGGAGTGTGAACAGCCTGCGCAAAAAACAAAGCATAGCTCATACCTTTCAAGCGACTTTTTTCAAATCATCATTAGAGTCTCATCATGCAGCATTACAATGTATTAAAAATCTAAACATATAGCCCAACATTAGTAGAACAAGTTACATGAATAACTCTAAATTAAGCATATAGGTGTATCTATTTCTTTGTTAAGCGCTCAACCCAGAATAGCCGCATTTATATTTTTTTTACTTTGTTCAATTGTATTCTTCATACTATAAAATAACATCAAATAATGCCACGGAATTATAAGCAAATCTTGTCTGCTAAATAAATTTGTGTTTGGCATAGCCACATCAGGACAACTCAGGGTCTGCTATTCTTTTCCTCTGAAATAGGCTACATTTTCTTCATATCACATTCTTCACATGTTTCTTTAGACCTGTCCAAACTAAATAATGGATTTATTGATAAGTGTAGCTATATTACATGGATTCATTAGACTTTTTTAAATGGCTTGTAGGCTGTGTGTGGAAGCCAGGAGATGCTAAATGTGTTTATGTTAATTAACGGTCGATTACTGTGAGGCCGACTGTCACATTCTGACCATAGTTCTTGTGTGTTTTCCTTGTTTTAGTGTTGGTCAGGACGTGAGCTGGGTGGGCATTCTATGTTGTGTGTCTAATTTTCCTGTTTCTGTGTTTGGCCTAATATGGTTCCCAATCAGAGGCAGGTGTTAGTCGTTTGTCTCTGATTGGGAGCCTCTTCAGATGAAGAGGAGGAAGGCTGCCGTTACACCGACAGATATTTGCTTGACAATCACCAGCTGACAGCCCTATCTGTGCCCTGATATCAAATCAAACCTTACTATCAAATCAATAGAAGGTAAACCATACAGTACATTAGCCACTATATAAAGTCATCATGACCATAGAGCCCCTCTCTCACCCTAGACTTCACAGACAACTGCTAATGGTGTGTGTGTGTGTGTGTGTGTGTGTGTGTGTGTGTGTGTGTGTGCATGTGCATGCCTTCATGCACACAAGTACACATGTGTGTGGGTTTGTGTGTCTGGGCACATACTGTACATGTCCGTGAGTAGTTACATTCCCAAATAGCAACTCCAAAAATAACGTCTCTCAGGCCGTGTCTCCGTTAGGCCGTGTCCCCGTTAGGCCGTGTCCCCGTTAGGCCGTGTCCCCGTTAGGCCGTGTCTCCGTTAGGCCGTGTCTCCGTTAGGCCGTGTCTCCGTTAGGCCGTGTCTCCGTTAGGCCGTGTCTCCGTTAGGCCGTGTCTCCGTTAGGCCGTGTCTCCGTTAGGCCGTGTCCCCGTTAGGCCGTGTCTCCGTTAGGCAGTGTCTCCGTTAGGCCGTGTCCCCGTTAGGCCGTGTCTCCGTTAGGCCGTGTCCCCGTTAGGCCGTGTCCCCGTTAGGCCGTGTCTCCGTTAGGCCGTGTCTCCGTTAGGCCGTGTCTCCGTGTCTCCGTTAGGCCGTGTCTCCGTTAGGCCGTGTCTCCGTTAGGCCGTGTCTCCGTTAGGTCGTGTCTCCGTTAGGCCGTGTCTCCGTGTCTCCGTTAGGCCGTGTCTCCGTGTCTCCGTTAGGCCGTGTCTCCGTGTCTCCGTTAGGTCGTGTCTCCGTGTCTCCGTTAGGCCGTGTCTCCGTTAGGCCGTGTCTCCGTTAGGCCGTGTCTCCGTGTCTCCGTTAGGCCGTGTCTCCGTTAGGCCGTGTCTCCATTAGTCCGTGTCTCCGTTAGGCCGTGTCTCCGTGTCTCCGTTAGGCCGTGTCTCCGTGTCTCCGTTAGGCCGTGTCTCCGTGTCTCCGTTAGGCCGTGTCTCCGTGTCTCCGTTAGGCCGTGTCTCCGTGTCTCCGTTAGGCCGTGTCTCCGTGTCTCCGTTAGGCCGTGTCTCCGTGTCTCCGTTAGGCCGTGTCTCCGTGTCTCCGTTAGGCCGTGTCTCCGTGTCTCCGTTAGGCCGTGTCTCCGTGTCTCCGTTAGGCCGTGTCCCCGTTAGGCCGTGTCCCCGTTAGGCCGTGTCCCCGTTAGGCCGTGTCCCCGTTAGGCCGTGTCTCCGTGTCTCCGTTAGGCCGTGTCCCCGTTAGGCCGTGTCCCCGTTAGGCCGTGTCCCCGTTAGGCCGTGTCCCCGTTAGGCCGTGTCCCCGTTAGGCCGTGTCCCCGTTAGGCCGTGTCCCCGTTAGGCCGTGCCTCCGTTAGGCCGTGCCTCCGTTAGGCCGTGCCCCCGTTAGGCCGTGTCCCCGTTAGGCCGTGTCCCCGTTAGGCCGTGTCCCCGTTAGGCCGTGTCCCCGTTAGGCCGTGTCCCCGTTAGGCCGTGTCCCCGTTAGGCCGTGTCCCCGTTAGGCCGTGTCTCCGTTAGGCCGTGTCTCCGTTAGGCCGTGTCTCCGTTAGGCCGTGTCTCCGTTAGGCCGTGTCCCCGTTAGGCCGTGTCCCCGTTAGGCCGTGTCCCCGTTAGGCCGTGCCCCCGTTAGGCCGTGCCCCCGTTAGGCCGTGCCCCCGTTAGGCCGTGCCCCCGTTAGGCCGTGCCTCCGTTAGGCCGTGTCTCCGTTAGGCCGTGTCTCCGTTAGGCCGTGTCTCCGTTAGGCCGTGTCTCCGTTAGGCCGTGTCTCCGTTAGGCCGTGTCTCCGTTAGGCCGTGTCCCGGTTAGGCCGTGTCCCCGTTAGGCCGTGTCCCCGTTAGGCCGTGCCTCCGTTAGGCCGTGCCTCCGTTAGGCCGTGTCTCCGTTAGGCCGTGTCTCCGTTAGGCCGTGTCTCCGTTAGGCCGTGTCCCCGTTAGGCCGTGTCCCCGGGAGGCCGTGTCTCCGTTAGGCCGTGTCTCCGTTAGGCCGTGTCTCCGTTAGGCCGTGTCTCCGTTAGGCCGTGTCTCCGTGTCTCCGTTAGGCCGTGTCTCCGTTAGGCCGTGTCTCCGTTAGGCCGTGTCTCCGTTAGGCCGTGTCTCCGTTAGGCCGTGTCTCCGTTAGGCCGTGTCTCCGTTAGGCCGTGTCTCTAATGGCATCCTATTCACTATATAGTGCACTACTTTTGAACAGAGCTCATAGTAGACAAGAACGATTTTGCACACAACCATTGACTTAATTTAATCTGATGTACTCTATTTCTCCAATAGAAATACAGCCGAAGTAGGAAGATTACATACACTTTGGTTGGAATCATTAAAACTTGTTTTTCAACCACTCGACAAATTTCTTGTTAACAAACTATAGTTTTGGCAAGTCGGTTAGGACATCTACTTTGTGCAGGACACAAGTAATTTTTCCAACAATTGTTTACAGACAGATTATTTCACATATAATTCACTGTATCACAATTCCAGTGGGTCAGAAGTTTACATACACTAAGTTGACTGTGCCTTTAAACAGCATAGAAAATTCCAGAAAATTATGTCATGGCTTTAGAAGCTTCTGATAGCCTAATTGACATCATTTGAGTCAATTGGAGGTGGACCTGTGGATGTATTTCAAGACCTACCTTCAAACTCAGTGCTTCTTTGCTTGACATCATGGGAAAATCATAAGAAATCAGCCAAGACCTCAGAAAAAAATTGTAGACCTCCACAAGTCTGATTGATCCTTGGGAGCAATTTTCAAACACCTGAAGGTACCACATTCATCTGTACAAACAATAGTACGCAAGTATTCACACCATGGGACCACGCAGCCATCATACCACTCAGGAAGGAGACACATTCTGTCACCTAGAGATTAATGTACTTTAGCGCGAAAAGTGCAAATCAATCCCAGAACAGCAGCAAAGGACCTTGTGAAGATGCTGGAGGAAACAGGTACAAAAGTATCTATATCCACAGTAAAACGAGTCTTATATCGACATTACGTGAAAGGCCGCTCAGCAAGGAAGAAGCCACTGCCCCAAAACCGCCATAAAAAAGCCAGACTAAGGTTTGCAACTGCACATGGGGACAAAGATCGTACTTTTTGGAGAAATGTCATCTGGTCTGATGAAACAAAAATAGAACTGTTAAGCCATAATGACGATCATTATGTTTGGAGGAAAATGGGTCTTCCAAATGGACAATGACCCCAAGCATTCTTTCAAAGTTGTGGCAAAATGGCTTAAGGACAACAAAGTCAAGGTATTGGAGTGGCCATCACAAAGCCCTGACCTCAATACCATAGAAACTTTGTGGGCAGAACTGAAAAAGTGTGTGCGAGCATGGGGGCCTACAAACCTGACTCAGTTACACCAGCTCTGTCAGGAGGAATGGGCCAAAATTCACCCAATTTATTGTGGGAAGCTTGTGGAAGGCTCCCCAAAACGTTTGATCCAAGTTAAACAATTTCAAGGCAATGCTACCAAATACTAATTTGGGTTTATGTAAACTTCTGACCCACAGGAATGTGATGAAAGAAATAAAAGCTGAAATAAATCATTCTCTCTACTATTATTCTGACATTTCACATTCTTAAAATAAAGAGGTGATCCTAACTGACCTAAGACAGGGCATTTTTACTAGGATTAAATGTCAGAAATTGTGAAAAACTGAGTTTAGATGTATTTGGCTAAGGTGTAAGTAAACGTCCGAATTCAACTGTAGGTTAAAGGGGCAATCAGCAGTTCCTACATCCACTGTTGGACTTAACGACATAATAAATTAATGATATGTACCCATTGATTCTTGAAAAATATAACTTATAAATGTCTCATGAGCTTAGTTCAACTGTCATACTCCATCAGAACCCAAAAGAGAAGCTTGCTTTATGCCAATGTTTGTAAATAACAAACACCATATAGCCTCAAAACATTGCTCAAACTATCATTTTGATATCATGGATGGTCTGTACCCATATAGTTCTGTCTATGATTTGAGAGTGGTTTCATTTCTCCAGCACCACCCCTCAGCTTTTTACCGAAACATGATCAGGGAGTTTCTATTATTATTATCTCAATATTGGTGATTGCCGCTTTAAGTTATTAGAGTTGCCTACCACTGGAATGCAAGCAAGGAGATCAGGAACAATACGGTGTCTTGTGCAATATTCAATACTGAGCAGGTTCACTAGCCTGGAATCCAGACCAGATTTGTGCCAATATTCCACTCCTTGCCACTCTGTGGCATATTCCTTATGGAAAAACCACATGAATTTCACATGTGAGCACAAGTGAATTGTTCCAAAAACACGTTTTCATGTGATCACATTTGATCTTACAGTACGCGAAGTTAATGTGATAACATGTGACAGCATATAAAGCAATACGTGATAACATGAAACTACACATGTGAAAACGTGATCACATGTGAAGTGTTCTAAAAACACGTTTTTAATCATAATTTCTCATGTGAAATCTCACATGAAATCATGTGATTTTCCACATGAAATCATGTCGTTTTTCTGTAAGGAATGACAAAATAAATTGAAATACATATTTCATATAGATGTAAAAGAAATACTGCCCACCTCTGTTCACAACCACTTTAACCACACATTTTCCTCACATCAAAACCCCTTTATTTATTTCCACATTTTGATTTGATGAGACAACATCACGTCATCGACGACAAAACATACACATTACTCATTCCGACAGATCAAGCCTCAGGAGTGGGTTGTTGTACTTGGCGTTGCAGTGAGGTTGAGAAAAACATGCCCAATCTGCTTCAACTGTTTCCAGATTGTGTGTGTGTATGCATGTGCACATGTGTGCATGTGTGTGTGCATGTTCATTCAGTTTTTGCAACACTACTCAAGGGGGGATCGTATGACATTACACAATGGGTTTTAATGTATAAAGACCACACATGTTTCAGAAGCCTGGTTTATGTTAAATGGCTGCAAAAGTCTCTATAGCTGGGCGGCAGGTAGCCTAGCGGTTAAGAGTATTGGCCCAGTAACCGAAAAGTCGCTGATTCGATGTGCCGTTGAGCAAAGCACAATCTGTCGATGTGTCCTTGAGCAAGGCACTTCACCCTAATTGCTCCTGTAAGTCGCTCTGGATAAGAGCGACTGCTAAATGACAGGAAAAAAAGATTAAAAAATAAATACATCTATTTGTTGAAAGACTTTCAAGCAAATATTTGAATATTTGCACAGAATAAAAACATGGTTTATGATTACCATCATAATACATTTCATAGGCTACATATCCCAGTTCTGAAATGAACAGGGACACCTAAAACTCTCCCTCTCTCTCTCTAAAATCCAGTGTGAGTTTAGTCTTCAACACTTGAGTTTATCGTAATACACATTCAAACAACTGTTAGGATTTGCAATTTAATCAACATGCTCTCTCTCCATAATGCTGTTCAGACCTGGGCTGAATCCCAAATTGCACCCTATTCCATAGTCATAGTTTGGACCATATAATGCACTATGTAGGGAATAGCGAGCCATTGAGGCTGCAGTCACATATGGTCTGGACTATCAATTGCATTGATGGCATGTTTACCCTGTAAATATTCATGACGACATAAATATATAAAGTGCGTAAACAAGTCTCATTTTTTGTTACCACAACCTGATCTATTTGTAAGAGTCGGGGGAAATTGATCCTAGTCATTTAGTGTAAAACAACTAGTCAAACCTGTCGGGTAGAAGTATCCCACTGTGCACATCGACGTTGAATCCACGTTGTTTCCATGTCATTTCAATGAAATGATGTTGAACCAATGTGGAATAGACGTTGAATTGACATCTGTGCCCAGTGGGAGGTTACCCCAGTGTTGTAATACTCGAGACCAGTCAGTCTCGAGACCACATATTGAGTGTCTCAGTCTTGTCTGGGTGTCAGATACATTTTTACTCAGCCTTGACTCGGTCTCAGAAAATGAGGACGCGTAACTTCTTACCAGCCCAAACCAGTGGAGTAACAAATGAATAATTATCAGCTCCCATTGTCAGCGCATAAAACCACTTCTCCAGGCCAAATAGCCACACTCCTTTCATATCGCCTATTGAAAGCTGGGCTTTCCTACTTTACTTGTAACATTACTGTCCTTTACTTTCCTTGAAAAATATCCTCAAACTTTGTTGCGCTCGTCAGAATTTCCTTGAATTGCTGCTAGGGAAGAGTGGGGTAAGTTTTTTGAAAGTAGCACACTCACCCACTGGTTGACTCAACGTTGTTTCCACATCATTTCAACCTAAAAATGTCATGCGATGACGTTGAATTAATGTGAAAAACATATTGGATTTGCAAAAAGTCATCAACTTAAGGGAATTTCCTCTTTTTTAACCTAAATTCAATGACAGGGTGACATTTTTGGTTGTTTTGAAGTTGAATTCACATTAGTTGACCACTCAACCAAATGTAAATCAATACTAGACATTGAACTGATGTCTGTGCCAAGTGGGTATTAATAAGGAGAGACCGGGGGAAGTTGTAATATATTTTGTCTTTGTATCTATTAGAGACGTGTTTGGGTTAGTGATCAGTAGTAGAGTGGCTCTCTAGTCAACCTGTTTGGGTTAGTGATCAGTTGTAGAGTGGCTCTCTATTCAACCTGTTTGGGTTAGGGATCAGTTGTAGAGTGGCTCTCTAGTCAACATGTTTGGGTTAGTGATCATTTGTAGAGCAGCTCTCTATTCAACCTGTTTGGGTTAGTGATCATTTGTAGAGCAGCTCTCTATTCAACATGTTTGGGTTAGTGATCATTTGTAGAGCAGCTCTCTATTCAACCTGTTTGGATTAGTGATCATTTGTAGAGCAGCTCTATTCAACATGTTGGGTTAGTGATCATTTGTAGAGCAGCTCTCTATTCAACATGTTGAGTTAGTGATCATTTGTAGAGCAGCTCTCTATTCAACATGTTGGGTTAGTGATCATTTGTAGAGCAGCTCTCTATTCAACATATTTGGGTTAGTGATCATTTGTAGAGCAGCTCTCTATTCAACCTGTTGGGTTAGTGATCATTTGTAGAGCAGCTCTCTAGTCAACCTGTTTGGGTTAGTGGTCATTTGTAGAGCAGCTCTCTAGTCAACCTGTTTGGGTTAGTGATCATTTGTAGAGCAGCTCTCTAGTCAACCTGTTGGGTTAGTGATCATTTGTAGAGCAGCTCTCTATTCAACCTGTTTGGGTTAGTGATCATTTGTAGAGCAGCTCTCTATTCAACATGTTTGGGTTAGTGATCATTTGTAGAGCAGCTCTCTATTCAACATGTTGGGTTAGTGATCATTTGTAGAGCAGCTCTCTATTCAACCTGTTTGGGTTAGTGATCATTTGTAGAGCAGCTCTCTATTCAACCTGTTTGGGTTAGTGATCAGTTGTAGAGCAGCTCTCTATTCAACCTGTTGGGTTAGTGATCAGTTGTAGAGCAGCTCTCTATTCAACCTGTTTGGATTAGTGATCATTTGTAGAGCAGCTCTCTATTCAACCTGTTTGGGTTAGTGATCAGTTGTAGAGCAGCTCTCTATTCAACCTGTTTGGCTTAGTGATCAGTTGTAGAGCAGCTCTCTATTCAACCTGTTGGGTTAGTGATCAGTGGTAGAGCAGCTCTCTATTCAACCTGTTTGGGTTAGTGATCAGTTGTAGAGCAGCTCTCTATTCAACCTGTTGGGTTAGTGATCAGTTGTAGAGCAGCTCTCTATTCAACCTGTTTGGATTAGTGATCATTTGTAGAGCAGCTCTCTATTCAACCTGTTTGGGTTAGTGATCAGTTGTAGAGCAGCTCTCTATTCAACCTGTTTGGCTTAGTGATCAGTTGTAGAGCAGCTCTCTATTCAACCTGTTGGGTTAGTGATCAGTGGTAGAGCAGCTCTCTATTCAACCTGTTTGGGTTAGTGATCATTTGTAGAGCAGCTCTCTATTCAACCTGTTTGGGTTAGTGATCATTTGTAGAGTGGCTCTTTAGTCAACATGTTTGGGTTAGTGATCAGTTGTAGAGTGGCTCTCTAGTCAACCTGTTTGGGTTAGTGATCAGTTGTAGAGTGGCTCTCTAGTCAACCTGTTTGGGTTAGTGATCAGTAGTAGAGTGGCTCTCTAGTCAACCTGTTTGGGTTAGTGATCAGTAGTAGAGTGGCTCTCTAGTCAACCTGTTTGGGTTAGTGATCATTTGTAGAGCGGCTCTCTAGTCAACCTGTTTAGGTTAGTGATCAGTAGTAGAGTGGCTCTCTAGTCAACCTGTTTGGGTTAGTGATCAGTTGTAGAGCAGCTCTCTATTCAACCTGTTTGGGTTAGGGATCAGTTGTAGAGTGGCTCTCTAGTCAACCTGTTAGGGTTAGTGATCAGTAGTAGAGCAGCTCTCTATTCAACCTGTTGGGTTAGTGATCATTTGTAGAGCAGCTCTCTATTCAACCTGTTTTGGTTAGTGATCATTTGTAGAGCAGCTCTCTATTCAACCTGTTTGGGTTAGTGATCATTTGTAGAGCAGCTCTCTAGTTAACCTGTTTGGGTTAGTGATCATTTGTAGAGCAGCTATCTAGTCAACCTGTTGGGTTAGTGATCATTTGTAGAGCAGCTCTCTATTCAACCTGTTTGGGTTAGTGATCATTTGTAGAGCAGCTCTCTATTCAACATGTTTGGGTTAGTGATCATTTGTAGAGCAGCTCTCTATTCAACATGTTGGGTTAGTGATATATTTGTAGAGCAGCTCTCTATTCAACCAGTTTGGGTTAGTGATCATTTGTAGAGCAGCTCTCTATTCAACATGTTTGGGTTAGTGATCAGTTGTAGAGCAGCTCTCTATGCAACCTGTTGGGTTAGTGATCAGTTGTAGAGCAGCTCTCTATTCAACCTGTTTGGGTTAGTGATCATTTGTAGAGCAGCTCTCTATTCAACCTGTTTGGGTTAGTGATCAGTTGTAGAGCAGCTCTCTATTCAACCTGTTGGGTTAGTGATCATTTGTAGAGCAGCTCTCTAGTCAACCTGTTGGGTTAGTGATCATTTGTAGAGCAGCTCTCTATTCAACCTGTTTGGGTTAGTGATCATTTGTAGAGCAGCTCTCTATTCAACATGTTTGGGTTAGTGATCATTTGTAGAGCAGCTCTCTATTCAACATGTTGGGTTAGTGATATATTTGTAGAGCAGCTCTCTATTCAACCAGTTTGGGTTAGTGATCATTTGTAGAGCAGCTCTCTATTCAACATGTTTGGGTTAGTGATCAGTTGTAGAGCAGCACTCTATGCAACCTGTTGGGTTAGTGATCAGTTGTAGAGCAGCTCTCTATTCAACCTGTTTGGGTTAGTGATCATTTGTAGAGCAGCTCTCTATTCAACCTGTTTGGGTTAGTGATCAGTTGTAGAGCAGCTCTCTATTCAACCTGTTGGGTTAGTGATCAGTGGTAGAGCAGCTCTCTATTCAACCTGTTTGGGTTAGTGATCATTTGTAGAGCAGCTCTCTATTCAACCTGTTTGGGTTAGTGATCATTTGTAGAGTGGCTCTTTAGTCAACATGTTTGGGTTAGTGATCATTTGTAGAGTGGCTCTTTAGTCAACATGTTTGGGTTAGTGATCAGTTGTAGAGTGGCTCTCTAGTCAACCTGTTTGGGTTAGTGATCAGAAGTAGAGTGGCTCTCTAGTCAACCTGTTTGGGTTAGTGATCAGTAGTAGAGTGGCTCTCTAGTCAACCTGTTTGGGTTAGTGATCATTTGTAGAGCGGCTCTCTAGTCAACCTGTTTAGGTTAGTGATCAGTAGTAGAGTGGCTCTCTAGTCAACCTGTTTGGGTTAGTGATCAGTAGTAGAGTGGCTCTCTATTCAACCTGTTTGGGTTAGTGATCAGTTGTAGAGCAGCTCTCTATTCAACCTGTTTGGGTTAGTGATCATTAGTAGAGCAGCTCTCTATTCAACCTGTTGGGTTAGTGATCAGTAGTAGAGCAGCTCTCTATTCAACCTGTTGGGTTAGTGATCAGTTGTAGAGCAGCTCTCTATTCAACCTGTTTTGGTTAGTGATCAGTTGTAGAGCAGCTCTCTATTCAACATGTTTGGGTTAGTGATCAGTTGTAGAGCAGCTCTCTATTCAACCTGTTGGGTTAGTGATCATTTGTAGAGCAGCTCTCTATTCAACCTGTTGGGTTAGTGATCAGTTGTAGAGCAGCTCTCTATTCAACCTGTTTGGGTTAGTGATCTGTAGTAGAGCAGCTCTCTATTCAACCTGTTTGGGTTAGTGATCAGTTGTAGAGCAGCTCTCTATCCAACCTGTTGTGTTAGTGATCAGTTGTAGAGATGCTATCTATTCAACCTGTTTGGGTTAGTGATCAGTAGTAGAGCAGCTCTCTATTTAACATGTTGGGTTAGTGATCATTTGTAGAGTAGCTCTCTATTCAACATGTTGGGTTAGTGATCATTTGTAGAGCAGCTCTGTATTCAACATGTTGGGTTAGTGATCATTTGTAGAGCAGCTCTCTATTCAACCTGTTTGGGTTAGTGATCATTTGTAGAGCAGCTCTCTAGTCAACCTGTTTGGGTTAGTGATCATTTGTAGAGCAGCTCTCTAGTCAAGCTGTTTGGGTTAGTGATCATTTGTAGAGCAGCTCTCTATTCAACCTGTTTGGGTTAGTGATCATTTGTAGAGCAGCTCTCTATTCAACATGTTTGGGTTAGTGATCATTTGTAGAGCAGCTCTCTATTCAACATGTTGGGTTAGTGATCATTTGTAGAGCAGCTCTCTATTCAACCTGTTTGGGTTAGTGATCATTTGTAGAGCAGCTCTCTATTCAACCTGTTTGGGTTAGTGATCAGTTGTAGAGCAGCTCTCTAATCAACCTGTTGGGTTAGTGATCAGTTGTAGAGCAGCTCTCTATTCAACCTGTTTGGGTTAGTGATCATTTGTAGACCAGCTCTCTATTCAACCTGTTTGGGTTAGTGATCAGTTGTAGAGCAGCTCTCTATTCAACCTGTTTGGGTTAGTGATCAGTTGTAGAGCAGCCCTCTATTCAACCTGTTGGGTTAGTGATCAGTTGTAGAGCAGCTCTCTATTCAACCTGTTTGGGTTAGTGATCATTTGTAGAGCAGCTCTCTATTCAACCTGTTTGGGTTAGTGATCATTGTAGAGTGGCTCTCTAGTCAACCTGTTTGGGTTAGTGATCAGTTGTAGAGCAGCTCTCTAGTCAACCTGTTGGGTTAGTGATCATTTGTAGAGCAGCTCTCTATTCAACCTGTTTGGGTTAGTGATCATTTGTAGAGCAGCTCTCTATTCAACATGTTTGGGTTAGTGATCATTTGTAGAGCAGCTCTCTATTCAACATGTTGGGTTAGTGATCATTTGTAGAGCAGCTCTCTATTCAACCAGTTTGGGTTAGTGATCATTTGTAGAGCAGCTCTCTATTCAACCTGTTTGGGTTAGTGATCAGTTGTAGAGCAGCTCTCTATTCAACCTGTTGGGTTAGTGATCAGTTGTAGAGCAGCTCTCTATTCAACCTGTTTGGGTTAGTGATCATTTGTAGAGCAGCTCTCTATTCAACCTGTTTGGGTTAGTGATCAGTTGTAGAGCAGCTCTCTATTCAACCTGTTTGGCTTAGTGATCAGTTGTAGAGCAGCTCTCTATTCAACCTGTTGGGTTAGTGATCAGTGGTAGAGCAGCTCTCTATTCAACCTGTTTGAGTTAGTGATCATTTGTAGAGCAGCTCTCTATTCAACCTGTTGGGTTAGTGATCATTTGTAGAGCAGCTCTCTATTCAACCTGTTGGGTTAGTGATCAGTTGTAGAGCAGCTCTCTATTCAACCTGTTTGGGTTAGTGATCTTTAGTAGAGCAGCTCTCTATTCAACCTGTTTGGGTTAGTGATCAGTTGTAGAGCAGCTCTCTATCCAACCTGTTGTGTTAGTGATCAGTTGTAGAGATGCTATCTATTCAACCTGTTTGGGTTAGTGATCAGTAGTAGAGCAGCTCTCTATTTAACATGTTGGGTTAGTGATCATTTGTAGAGCAGCTCTCTATTCAACATGTTGGGTTAGTGATCATTTGTAGAGCAGCTCTCTATTCAACCTGTTGGGTTAGTGATCATTTGTAGAGCAGCTCTCTATTCAACCTGTTTGGGTTAGTGATCATTTGTAGAGCAGCTCTCTAGTCAACCTGTTTGGGTTAGTGATCATTTGTAGAGCAGCTCTCTAGTCAACCTGTTTGGGTTAGTGATCATTTGTAGAGCAGCTCTCTAGTCAACCTGTTTGGGTTAGTGATCATTTGTAGAGCAGCTCTCTATTCAACCTGTTTGGGTTAGTGATCATTTGTAGAGCAGCTCTCTATTCAACATGTTGGGTTAGTGATCATTTGTAGAGCAGCTCTCTATTCAACATGTTGGGTTAGTGATCATTTGTAGAGCAGCTCTCTATTCAACATGTTTGGGTTAGTGATCAGTTGTAGAGCAGCTCTCTATTCAACCTGTTTGGGTTAGTGATCAGTTGTAGAGAAGCTCTCTAATCAACCTGTTGGGTTAGTGATCAGTTGTAGAGCAGCTCTCTATTCAACCTGTTTGGGTTAGTGATCATTTGTAGAGCAGCTCTCTATTCAACCTGTTTGGGTTAGTGATCAGTTGTAGAGCAGCTCTCTATTCAACCTGTTTGGGTTAGTGATCAGTTGTAGAGCAGCCCTCTATTCAACCTGTTGGGTTAGTGATCAGTTGTAGAGCAGCTCTCTATTCAACCTGTTTGGGTTAGTGATCATTTGTAGAGCAGCTCTCTATTCAACCTGTTTGGGTTAGTGATCATTTGTAGAGTGGCTCTTTAGTCAACATGTTTGGTTTAGTGATCAGTTGTAGAGCAGCTCTCTATTCAACATGTTGGGTTAGTGATCATTTGTAGAGCAGCTCTCTATTCAACCTGTTTGGGTTAGTGATCAGTTGTAGAGCAGCTCTCTAGTCAACCTGTTGGGTTAGTGATCATTTGTAGAGCAGCTCTCTATTTAACCTGTTTGGGTTAGAGATCATTTGTAGAGCAGCTCTCTATTCAACATGTTTGGGTTAGTGATCATTTGTAGAGCAGCTCTCTATTCAACATGTTGGGTTAGTGATCATTTGTAGAGCAGCTCTCTATTCAACCAGTTTGGGTTAGTGATCATTTGTAGAGCAGCTCTCTATTCAACCTGTTTGGGTTAGTGATCAGTTGTAGAGCAGCTCTCTATTCAACCTGTTGGGTTAGTGATCAGTTGTAGAGCAGCTCTCTATTCAACCTGTTTGGGTTAGTGATCATTTGTAGAGCAGCTCTCTATTCAACCTGTTTGGGTTAGTGATCAGTTGTAGAGCAGCTCTCTATTCAACCTGTTTGGCTTAGTGATCAGTTGTAGAGCAGCTCTCTATTCAACCTGTTGGGTTAGTGATCATTTGTAGAGCAGCTCTCTATTCAACCTGTTTGAGTTAGTGATCATTTGTAGAGCAGCTCTCTATTCAACCTGTTTGGGTTAGTGATCAGTTGTAGAGCAGCTCTCTATTCAACCTGTTGGGTTAGTGATCAGTGGTAGAGCAGCTCTCTATTCAACCTGTTTGAGTTAGTGATCATTTGTAGAGCAGCTCTCTAGTCAACCTGTTTGGGTTAGTGATCATTTGTAGAGCGGCTCTCTAGTCAACCTGTTTGGGTTAGTGATCAGTAGTAGAGTGGCTCTCTAGTCAACCTGTTTGGGTTAGTGATCAGTAGTAGAGTGGCTCTCTATTCAACCTGTTTGGGTTAGTGATCATTTGTAGAGCAGCTCTCTACTCAACATGTTTGGGTTAGTGATCATTTGTAGAGCAGCTCTCTATTTAACATGTTGGGTTAGTGATCATTTGTAGAGCAGCTCTCTATTCAACCTGTTTGGGTTAGTGATCATTTGTAGAGCAGCTCTCTATTCAGGTAAGTCAGTTAAGAACAAATTCTTATTTACAATGACGGCCTACACTTCTATTCCGCAACAAAGCCTCCTTCACTCACGCCGCCAAACTTACCCTAGTAAAACTGACTATCCTACCGATCCTCGACTTCGGCGATGTCATCTACAAAATAGCTTCCAATACTCTACTCAGCAAACTGGATGCAGTTTATCACAGTGCCATCCGTTTTGTTACTAAAGCACCTTATACGACCCACCACTGCGACCTGTATGCCCTAGTCGGCTGGCCCTCGCTACATGTTCGTCGTCAGACCCACTGGCTCCAGGTCATCTACAAGGCTATGCTAGGTAAAGTGCCGCCTTATCTCAGTTCACTGGTCACGATGGCTACACCCACCCGTAGCACGCGCTCCAGCAGGTGTATCTCACTGATCATCCCTAAAGCCAAAACCTCATTTGGACGCCTTTCCTTCCAGTTCTCTGCTGCCTGCGACTGGAACGAATTGCAAAAATCTCTGAAGTTGGAGACTTTTATCTCCCTCAACAACTTTAAAAATCTGCTATCCGAGCAGCTAACCGATCGCTGCAGCTGTACATAGTCCATCTGTAAACTACCCACCCAATTTACCTACCTCACCCCCCATACTGCTTTTATTTATTTACTTTTCTGCTCTTTTGCACACCAGTATCTCTTCTTGCACATGATCATCTGATGATTTATCACTCCAGTGTTAATCTGCTAAATTGTAATTACTCGATTTATTGCCTACCTCATGCCTTTTGCACACATTGTATATAGATTATCTTTTTTTTTCTACCATGTTATTGACTTGTTTATTGTTTACTCCATGTGTAACTCTGTGTTGTTGTCTGTTCACACTGCTATGCTTTATCTTGGCCAGGTCGCAGTTGCAAATGAGAACTTGTTCTCAACTAGCCTACCTGGTTAAATAAAGGTGAAATAAAAAAATAAAATAAAATAAACACTGGCCAAACCCAGACAACGCTGGGCCAATTGCGCACCACCCTATGGGACTTCCAATCACAGCCGGTTGTGAAACTGTCTGGATTCAAACCAGGGTGTCTGTAGTGACACCTCTAGCACTGAGATGCAGTGCCTTAGACTGCTGCGCCACTCGGGTCGTTGTCCTGTTGCATCACCCAACTTCTGTTGAGCTTCAATTGGCGGACAGATAGTGTGTTGACAAACTGCCTGGGAGCTCCTCAGTGGTGAAACTCCTCCTCCTTCAATCAGTGGTGAACCAGGTGGAACAAATCTTCCAGGCAATCTGGGCGTGCCAGCACCTGGCTCTGCTGTTGTCTTTAGACCGCAGTGAAAGGAGCATTTGAAAAACCACAAGACCAAGGAAACTTCATCTTTGTGCAAGTCCTCCACAAAACTGTGAAAGACAGCCGGTAAGCGCCATATTGGCCATGTTTTGTTAGACTGACTTAAGCAGTGCACTGCTAATGATACTCTGGAAAACACAGACTTAACTCTTAACTTTGATAGGACTTTTGCAGTGGTATTTATAACTTCAAATGTTGTTTGTGGGGTATAAAGTAAGAAGAGCCAAATTCATTGTTGATAGAACTTGTTTGAAATGGTTAAAAGTAATTTAAACTTTGTAGAAATCTTAGTAAACCGCACTTCTTAATTCAGTAACAAATGTATAGTCTGGAAAATCTTTGGCTAAAAGATGTAGGATTTGTCTGCTTAACTGCTGATTAGAAAATAAGTGTGGTTTTTTGCTACTAGAGGTATTTTGAATGTGTTTGGCTAAAATGCAAATTTGGATAAAAGTGTACTGATTCTGCTCATTTGATTAAAAATGGTGGGTTTCTATTTTGGGAAACATTTGCTTAACAGTGGAAACCTTGTATTTGATAATGGCAGAAATGTGTTTCTGAGGTGAATGTGGATAATTTTGTGTATTTAATTAGGCTGTCAACTCAAATAATAACTTATATTTGTCATCTCTTTTTTGAGGTTTTTCACCTGTTTACTGCCAACCAAAGAATGGTAAATAAAAGACAAACAACTGATTCTATGGCTGTTTATTGAGTGAAATCCAGTTAAAATCTTCATGTGGAGGGATTGTCCTTTTCAAGTGGGGAATTGCACAAGAAAGAGGTCAACTTGACAGATAGCCTTACATTCTCCTGCAAAATGTCTTTAAACTTGGGAATACATTTTTCAGTCGATGATAGCAAGCTGTCCAGGCCCTGAGCAGCCCCAAACCATGATGCTCCCTCCACCATACTTTACAGTTGGGATGAGGTTTTGATGTTGGTGTGCTGTGCCTTTTTTTCTCCACACAGTGTTGTGTTCCTTCCAAACAACTCAACTTTAGTTTAATCTGTCCACAGAATATGTTGCCAGGAGCGCTGTGGAACATCCAGGTGCACTTTTGTGAACTTCAGACATGCAGTAATATTTTTTTTGACAGTAATGGCTTCTTCCATGGTGTCCTCCCATGAACACCATTCTTGTTTTACGTATCGTAGACTCGTCAACAGAGATGTTAGTATGTTCCAGAGATTTCTGTAAGTCTTTAGCTGACACACTAGGATTCTTCTTAACCTCATTGAGCATTCTACGCTGTGCTCTTGCAGTCATCTTTGCCGGACGGCCACTCCTAGGGAGAGTAGCAAGTGCTGAACTTTCTCCATTTATAGACAATTTGTCTTAACGTGGACTGATGAACATCAAGGCCTTTAGAGATACTTTTTCAGATTTTCCAGATTTATGCAAGTCAACAATTAATCTTAATCTTATGTCTCCTGAGATCTATTTTGTTCGAGGCATGGTTCACATCAGGCAATGCTTCTTGTGAATAGCAAACTCAAATTTTATAGGGCAGGGCAGATCTAACCAAGATCTCCAAACTCGTCTCATTGATTAGACTCCATGTTAGCTGACTCCTGACTCCAATTAGCTTCTGGAAAAGTCATTAGCCTAGGGGTTCACATACTGTCACACCCTGATCGGTTTCACCTGTCCTTGTGATTGTCTCCACCCCCTCCAGGTGTGGCTTATTTTCCCTGGTGTATTTATCCCTGCGTTTCCTGTCTCTCTGTGCCAGTTTCTATTGTATGTTCAAGTCAACCAGCGTGGTTTTTCCCGTGCTCCTGCTTTTCTATTCTCTTCTACTAGTCCTCCCGGTTTTGACCTTTGCCTGTTTTCTGGACTCCATTCCCGCCTGCCTGACCATTCTGCCTGCCCTGACCTCGAGCCTGCCTGCCATCCTGTACTTCTGAACTGGTTTTGACCTTTTGCCTGTCCACGACCATTCTCTTGCCTTCCCCTTTTGGATTGTTAATAAACATATTGGACTCTAATCATCTGTCTACTGTGTCTGCATCTGGGTCTCGCCTTGTGCCCTTACACATACGTTTTCCAACCTACACTGTGAATACTTAAAATATGTATTCAATATTGAAAAATACAATAATACAATTTGTGTGTTATTAGTTTAAGCACACTGTGTTTGTCTATTGTTGTGACTTGTATGAATATCAGATCAAATTTGATGACTAATTTAGGCAGAAATCCAGGTAATTCCAAAGGGTTCACATACTTTTTCTTGCCACTGTAGATGTCCTAGCCTACCTCTTTCAGGTAATAACATTCAAAGCAGTATTAGCCTTATATTTAGGTACTGAATGAAGGGTTATGCATAATAAGCTTCTAACTTAAAGCCTCTGTCTCTTGTGCAATATGCACGACCTGTGCTCCGCTGGCCTCTCTGTAAAAAAGTATCCTTAGCTCTTGGAGTCCCATGCAGGAAAAGCTAGACTAGAATAGCTTGCTGGACATTATTTCGTTTAGCATTTCTTATACCAATAGACTGTTCAAGGAGGGAGGCAAGCTCTTGTTTGTTTAATGTTAAATACAGCAGTCAATAGAACTCACGGGTAGTGCGATGGCGGTAGGCCATTAATTCAGACCCATAACCATTCATGCCTTGCGAAGAAGAGAAAGCGTTCTGCATCTCATTCTAGTCTTATATTATTCAAGTATGCAATTAGAATGATGAAGATAAGGACAACCAAACTTATTTAATTTAACTGTTGAAAGCGAGGAAGGAATCAGCAACACTAGAGAGAGAAAGAGGAGGTAGGCTAATAACATTAGGGGACATTTTATGAACTTTTTAAATCAAATTCGCTAGCCTATAATTGTAACTTTGTAAGCCGCATGTGCTGCACCAGAATCGCATGTTCTCTCCCTGCTTTATCATGGTTTGAACGGGATGCATAATTCCAGTCCATATAATACAGTATAATACAGTATTGGATAACCACACAATCATTAGATTTTTTTGGGGCATGGGCTCTTTAAATGTTTTTAATGTAGCTCTAGTAAAATCCAGACATAGGCCTATTTATAAGCTTTATAATGCTTTTGAATGACACTTCCGGTTTTGGCGGGAAATACCGGGACACCCGGGAGAAAAGTGATTTATTCTCGGGATGTAACATTTGTAAAATACCAGGAAAATATTCACCCTAATGCATTCTGCCCCTACATGCTGGAGACAGCCTAAACAGAGTCAGACAATTAAAAAATAATTATAAATATACACTACCATTCAAAAGTTTGGGGTCACATAGAAATGTCCTTGTTTTTGAAAGAAAAGCAAAAAATGTTGTCCATTAAAATAACATCAAATTGATCAGAAATACAGTGTATATATTGTTAATGTTGTAAATTACTACTGTAGTTGGAAACTGATATTATTGTTTTACGGAATATCGACATAAGATTACACAGAGGCCCATTATCAGCAACCATCACTCCTGTGTTCCAATGGCACGTTGTGTTAGCCAATCCAAGTTCATCATTTCAAAAGACTAATTGATTATTAGAAAACCATTTTGCAATTATGTTAGCACAGCTGAAAACTGTGGTGCTGATTAAAGAAGCAATAAAACTGGCCTTCTTTAGACTTGAGTATCTGGAGCATCAGCATTTGTGGGTTCGATTACAGGCTCAAAATGGCCAGAAACAAAGAACTTTCTTCTGAAACTCGTCCGTCTATTCTTGTTCTGAGAAATGAAGGCTATTCCATGGGAGAAATTGCCAAGAAACTGAAGATCTCGTACAACGCTGTGTACTACTCCCTTCACAGAACAGCACAAACTGGCTCTAACCAGACTAGCAAGAGGAGTGGGAGGCCCCGGTGCACAACTGGGCAAGAGGACAAGCACATTAAAGTGTCTAGCTTGAGAAACAGACGCCTAACAAGTCCTCAACTGGCAGCTTCATTAAATAGTACCCACAAAACACCAGTCTAAAAGTCAACAGTGAAGAGGCCGACTCTGGGATGCTGGCATTCGGGGCAGAGTTTCTCTGTCCAGTGTCTGTGTTATTTTGCCCACTAATCAATTAGGCCTACCTGCCATAGTCTAGTAATAATTCTGCTCAATATAAACCAGTTAGGCTAAACTTGTGCATGTTGAATTCTCTAAACTTTCTTGCTGTTAGAATAGGCTATGTTGGAATCAGATATTGCCCTATTAGGTCTGAAAATTTAATGAGCACGTCTTTATATTGTCGATATACGAAATATCCATGGCGGTTACTTGTAGGCTACCAGAATACCCAATGTTGCGCACACACACACACACACCATCAAACATTTTGCAAAACAGCGCTCAACATACGATGGGATATATGCAAATACAAACAGATCGTAGCCTATATACTCTCTTTAGTTAACGTTGGCAATAACAATGGTAATATAATTCCATAATAGGGGAAAAAAATTACAGACAGAACGATCCGTCTCTAACCTCATTCCGCTGGAGCTGAAAAAAGTTGTTGAGATAGTTGGAGTTGAGGGACGAGCTCAGGTCTGCCGCAGGAGTCTTGCAGTAGTTCAGCTCCGGGTGGGAAGAGTTGGGTTCGGGTCTAAAGGCGTCAAAAGCGCTGGTCTGGTGAGTGTCTTGCAAAGAGAGATATACCCAATTCAGTAGCTGCGCAGGCTGGTACACGGAGGCACTGGTGTCTATGGCAGACATCAAGCTCATCTTTCAAATGGGTACACTCGCTCTTCCACCGCAGCTATGTTTTTGGATTGCTTTCAATTTGAGAATCCTGCTCACTCTGTCGCTCACTCTCTTTATAAACTTCAACAGATTCGCCGTTTTCTTTTCCCCACTGGGCCGTGGCAATCGTTTCGTGTTCCTCTTCCCGTAAGAACCCTATATCATCCTCGTGCTGGGAGTCTAGTCCCAGATTTTACGCGGTTACGCAAAAGTCATTGCTCTAACATGTCAGTATAAAACGTTTTCAGCCGCTTTCACCGCCCGTTATCTCCCTTTATTTGCAGTGGGGCAGCCACCCGGAGCCTCATTGGATATGCAACGCACACTGGGGTGCGTGACGCACGCCGGCGAATCAGGGTTTTAATTCACTAGGCTATACACTAAAGTGTTTTTTTTTATCTCTCGCTCTCTACGTTGATGACCTGATACCTATTGAATCTCTGAGGGTTTACTGTTGACTTTTGATATTGTGAAAATATATATATTTTTAAATGTATCAAAGCAATAAAGTTAGGTTTTTAATTCATGTTAATACTTATTTAGGAATACCTTTTCTTTCAGGTGATTTGTTGCCTGGTTCATTATTTCATATTTAACCAAGAACTTCATTGGTTTATAGGCCTACTGATGAATATCAATTGATGCAAATGAGTTGCTGAGATTTTGTATGTGAGTTTGCTTTGCATGCACACCTGTCTATGCTTCAAACCTGTCTGTTATCTATTCAGTCCCGCAAAACGGGTGCAGTGCTACCACGGACTGGAAGTAGTGGAAAGGGGTTGTGGGGTACTTCTAAAAACTGGATTTAATAGTTTCTTGTGCATGGCTCAGTGATGTAAGGGATGCATTTTTCATAAGAATTGTCTACCGACTATGGATATACCTTTTAACTGACTATAGATATACCTTCCAACTGACTATAGATATACCTTCCAACTGACTATAGATATACCTTCCAACTGACTATAGATATACCTTCCAACTGACTATAGATATACCTTCCAACTGACTATAGATATACCTTCCAACTGACTATAGATATACCTTCCAACTGACTATAGATATACCTTCCAACTGACTATAGATATACCTTCCAACTGACTATAGATATACCTTCCAACTGACTATAGATATACCTTCCAACTGACTATAGATATACCTTCCAACTGACTATAGATATACCTTCCAACTGACTATAGATATACCTTCCAACTGACTATAGATATACCTTCCAACTGACTATAGATATACCTTCCAACTGACTATAGATATACCTTCCAACTGACTATAGATATACCTTCCAACTGACTATAGATATACCTTCCAACTGACTATAGATATACCTTCCAACTGACTATAGATATACCTTCCAACTGACTATAGATATACCTTCCAACTGACTATAGATATACCTTCCAACTGACTATAGATATACCTTCCAACTGACTATAGATATACCTTCCAACTGACTATAGATATACCTTCCAACTGACTATAGATATACCTTCCAACTGACTATGGATATACCTTCCAACTGACTATAGATATACCTTCCAACTGACTATGGATATACCTTCCAACTGACTATGGATATACCTTCCAACTGACTATGGATATACCTTCCAACTGACTATGGATATACCTTCCAACTGACTATGGATATACCTTCCAACTGACTATGGATATACCTTCCAACTGACTATGGATATACCTTCCAACTGACTATGGATATACCTTCCAACTGACTATGGATATACCTTCCAACTGACTATGGATATACCTTCCAACTGACTATGGATATACCTTCCAACTGACTATGGATATACCTTCCAACTGACTATGGATATACCTTCCAACTGACTATGGATATACCTTCCAACTGACTATGGATATACCTTCCAACTGACTATGGATATACCTTCCAACTGACTATGGATATACCTTCCAACTGACTATGGATATACCTTCCAACTGACTATGGATATACCTTCCAACTGACTATGGATATACCTTCCAACTGACTATGGATATACCTTCCAACTGACTATGGATATACCTTCCAACTGACTATGGATATACCTTCCAACTGACTATGGATATACCTTCCAACTGACTATGGATATACCTTCCAACTGACTATGGATATACCTTCCAACTGACTATGGATATACCTTCCAACTGACTATGGATATACCTTCCAACTGACTATGGATATACCTTCCAACTGACTATGGATATACCTTCCAACTGACTATGGATATACCTTCCAACTGACTATGGATATACCTTCCAACTGACTATGGATATACCTTCCAACTGACTATGGATATACCTTCCAACTGACTATGGATATACCTTCCAACTGACTATGGATATACCTTCCAACTGACTATGGATATACCTTCCAACTGACTATGGATATACCTTCCAACTGACTATGGATATACCTTCCAACTGACTATGGATATACCTTCCAACTGACTATGGATATACCTTCCAACTGACTATGGATATACCTTCCAACTGACTATGGATATACCTTCCAACTGACTATGGATATACCTTCCAACTGACTATGGATATACCTTCCAACTGACTATGGATATACCTTCCAACTGACTATGGATATACCTTCCAACTGACTATGGATATACCTTCCAACTGACTATGGATATACCTTCCAACTGACTATGGATATACCTTCCAACTGACTATGGATATACCTTCCAACTGACTATGGATATACCTTCCAACTGACTATGGATATACCTTCCAACTGACTATGGATATACCTTCCAACTGACTATGGATATACCTTCCAACTGACTATGGATATACCTTCCAACTGACTATGGATATACCTTCCAACTGACTATGGATATACCTTCCAACTGACTATGGATATACCTTCCAACTGACTATGGATATACCTTCCAACTGACTATGGATATACCTTCCAACTGACTATGGATATACCTTCCAACTGACTATGGATATACCTTCCAACTGACTATGGATATACCTTCCAACTGACTATGGATATACCTTCCAACTGACTATGGATATACCTTCCAACTGACTATGGATATACCTTCCAACTGACTATGGATATACCTTCCAACTGACTATGGATATACCTTCCAACTGACTATGGATATACCTTCCAACTGACTATGGATATACCTTCCAACTGACTATGGATATACCTTCCAACTGACTATGGATATACCTTCCAACTGACTATGGATATACCTTCCAACTGACTATGGATATACCTTCCAACTGACTATGGATATACCTTCCAACTGACTATGGATATACCTTCCAACTGACTATGGATATACCTTCCAACTGACTATGGATATACCTTCCAACTGACTATGTGTAACAGTATAACTTTAAACCGTCCCCTCGCCCCGACACGGGCGCGAACCAGGGACCCTCTGCACACATCGACAACGGTCGCCCACGAAGCAGCGTTACCCATCGCTCCACAAAAGCCACGGCCCTTGCAAAGCAAGGGGCAACACTACTTAAGTCTCAGAGCAAGTGACGTAACTGATTGAAATGCTACTAGCGCGTACCCACTAACTAGCTAGCCATTTCACATCCGTTACACTCACCCCCCTTTCACCCTCCTCCTTTTCCGCAGCAACCAGTGATCCGGGTCACGGCACCAATGTAACAGTATAACTTTAAACCGTCCCCTCGCCCCGACACGGGCGCGAACCAGGGACCCTCTGCACACATCGACAACGGTCGCCCACGAAGCAGCGTTACCCATCGCTCCACAAAAGCCACGGCCCTTGCAAAGCAAGGGGCAACACTACTTAAGTCTCAGAGCAAGTGACGTAACTGATTGAAATGCTACTAGCGCGTACCCACTAACTAGCTAGCCATTTCACATCCGTTACATATGGATATACCTTCCAACTGACTATGGATATACCTTCCAACTGACTATGGATATACCTTCCAACTGACTATGGATATACCTTCCAACTGACTATAGAAATACCTTCCAACTGACTATGGATATACCTTCCAACTGACTATGGATATACCTTCCAACTGACTATGGATATACCTTCCAACTGACTATGGATATACCTTCCAACTGACTATGGATATACCTTCCAACTGACTATGGATATACCTTCCAACTGACTATGGATATACCTTCCAACTGACTATGGATATACCTTCCAACTGACTATGGATATACCTTCCAACTGACTATGGATATACCTTCCAACTGACTATGGATATACCTTCCAACTGACTATGGATATACCTTCCAACTGACTATGGATATACCTTCCAACTGACTATGGATATACCTTCCAACTGACTATAGATATACCTTCCAACTGACTATAGATATACCTTCCAACTGACTATGGATATACCTTCCAACTGACTATGGATATACCTTCCAACTGACTATGGATATACCTTCCAACTGACTATGGATATACCTTCCAACTGACTATGGATATACCTTCCAACTGACTATGGATATACCTTCCAACTGACTATGGATATACCTTCCAACTGACTATGGATATACCTTCCAACTGACTATGGATATACCTTCCAACTGACTATGGATATACCTTCCAACTGACTATGGATATACCTTCCAACTGACTATAGATATACCTTCCAACTGACTATAGATATACCTTCCAACTGACTATAGAAATACCTTCCAACTGACTATAGATATACCTTCCAACTGACTATAGATATACCTTCCAACTGACTATGGATATACCTTCCAACTGACTATGGATATACCTTCCAACTGACTATGGATATACCTTCCAACTGACTATGGATATACCTTCCAACTGACTATGGATATACCTTCCAACTGACTATGGATATACCTTCCAACTGACTATGGATATACCTTCCAACTGACTATAGATATACCTTCCAACTGACTATAGAAATACCTTCCAACTGACTATAGATATACCTTCCAACTGACTATAGATATACCTTCCAACTGACTATAGATATACCTTCCAACTGACTATAGATATACCTTCCAACTGACTATAGATATACCTTCCAACTGACTATAGATATACCTTCCAACTGACTATAGATATACCTTCCAACTGACTATAGATATACCTTCCAACTGACTATAGATATACCTTCCAACTGACTATAGATATACCTTCCAACTGACTATAGATATACCTTCCAACTGACTATAGATATACCTTCCAACTGACTATAGATATACCTTCCAACTGACTATAGATATACCTTCTAACTGACTATAGATATACCTTCCAGCTGACTATGGATATACCTTCCAACTTTAAACACATTCTGTGAAACAGGCACAGTAATTTCATCAGGAATGATTCAGAACACATTCACTATGGAATGCGATTATACCTTGACTTATTAATTAATGAAATAATTTATAACAGGTCTACGTTTGGCCAACACTCACAAACAACCATATAAATTATATGTACATGCCTGGATTACGTGTGAGGTAAAAAAAGAAGAGATTATTTAGAAACTGTGAAAGATAAACATTGGGTTTAATAGCTGATGCTTGGTGTTTGTGTCACTCTGATCACACTCACCCCAATTAGGCCTAATCCTAGGGAAGAAGGGGTAAACAAATGATTGTGTTTATTCAGCTATAGTCGGGGTGAGATTCCCAGGCTTCTGCCAACATTTGCTCTCTATCCCCCCACGGTTGTGTGCCTGCCTTGGAACCATAAGCTTGAAGCCTATTAGTTGAGTGTTCTGAGCTAGAGTTCTACCCCAAGCAGTTTTATACGCAATCAGGTTCTGAACAGGTATTCTACAGCATAAGGATACAGCTTTGTGTGGCTACATTTTTTTTGTTACTGGCTTTCAATTATCCTGTTTGATTGTTCATCTGTTCAAGGCCTAACAGGCTAGAGGAAATATCTGTGATAAAAAAAATCTGTTGACTAGTACAATTGGAAGAAATTATAGGCCTACTGATAGACCTACTGTGAGACAACAGTGGCACTAACGAGTTATATTAATAATAATAAATGATGATGAAGCTGCTATAAGTGTTAAGACAATATTACATAAGCAAATTTTATAAAATAAATTGTGATGAATAAATAGCCAAAATAGTTAAAGGAAAACCAATAAATTCACACTGCCTTAAAGAGCTTGTCTTACGTTATTGCACTAAAGTCCCATTCATGGCAAAACCTCCCCCTGACAACAGTTACAAATCCTCTCACTCCCTCTTGTGGCGTCACTGGGGATAAACTGCAGGTAGGCCTAACTCAATTTCCCCTATTGGCCCATAGTCTTGAGCGGCGGAGCTGTAAAGAAAAATACTGGAGGACCATAGCATAAGACAGGAAGACAAAACCATAGAATTAGGAATTAGAATGCTAGAATGGACATGAATCTTCTTATGATGGTATAAAGTTAAGTCATTTTATTCACAGAGTTGGTCAACTATGGTTTGCCAATGTTGTGATAAGATATTGTGTAAAATAATGAATTTGAAGAATTTATCTGCACTGTATGTTTGTCTAGCTAACCAGACAGTTTTTAAAATTAACTGCCAATATGCCAACCTTCCATTAAAATATAGGAGTCAATCCACAGCCACACTGGCTGAAATTAGGTGATGAAAGAATTTAGACAAGTTGTAAATGCAATACGTAGCCTACTGATATTGTATGATATAATAGCATTCACAGCTTTCCAAGAAAACCAAAATTTGGACACTTATGGTTTGTTTAAATATCTTTTAGAGGTTATTTATACATTCAATTGTTACAAAACCTGGATAAACTGTATTTATAATGAAGTAACACTATTTTAGGTTGACAATAATTCTATAACACAAGTTGTGATATATTACATACCTTACTTTTATTTTACTACATCAGTGAAATCAGGATTATACTTCTACTATTAATTCTAATTAGACTGGTTTGGATTTCTCCCTTACCAATATGGCTGCCATTTTCCCACGATTCTGAAACTTTGAGGGTTTATGACATTTTTTAATAACTTTTTTTAATATAACTTTTATTTAACTAGACAAATCATTGCCACTCTATGGACAAAAGTTGTTAGGCCTATCTCACATATCTTCCGGGTTTTTGTCACGCCCTGGCCTTAGTTATCTTTGTTTTCTTTGTTATTTTAGTTAGGTCAGGGTGTGACATGTGTTTTTATGTATGTGTTTTTTATTGTCTAGGGGTTTTTGTATGTTTATGGGTGCTGTGGCTTAGTTGGTTAAAGTGTCTAGTCTAGGTGTATGTATGTCTATGGTTGCCTAGATTGGTTCGACGTTAGAGACAGCTGTCTATCATTGTCTCTGATTGGGAACCATATTTAGGCAGCCATATTCATTAGGTAGTTCGTGGGTGATTGTCTATGTCTATACGTTAGTTGCTTGTGTCTGCACTTTCGTTTTATAGCTTCACGTTCGTTTGTTGTTTTGTATAGTTTGTCAGTGTTCTTCGTTTCGTCTTCGTTATAATTAAAAGAAGATGTATTGTTATCACGCTGCGCCTTGGTCCTCCTCTCTTCAATGTTACGACGAACGTGACAGTTTTATTCTAATGGATGAATCACATAATAATCTTAATCTTTCTTAATTAATTTGTATTCAGAGAATAAATGAACAATTGAAGTCGGAAGTTTACATACACTTAGAGGTTTGAGTCATTAAAACAAATTTTTCAACCACTCCACAAATTTCTTGTTAACAAACTATAGTTTTGGCAAGTCGGTTAGGACATCTACTTTGTGCATGACACAAGGAATCTTTTCAACAATTGTTTACAGACAGATTCTTTCACTTATAATTCACTGTATCACAATTCCAGTAAGTCAGAAGTTTACATACACTAAGTTGACTGTGCCTTTAAACAGCTTGGAAAATTCCAGAACATTATGTCATGGCTTTAGAAGTTTCTGACATTAGTTGAGTCAATTGGAGGTGTACCTGTGGATGTATTTCAAGGCCTACCTTCAAACTCAGTGCCTCTTTGCTTGACATCATGGGAAAATCTAAAGAAATCAGCCAAGACCTTAGAAAACAAATTGTAGACCTTCAATCATCTGGTTCATCCTTGGGAGCAATTTCCAAACACCTGAAGGTACCACGTTCATCTGTACAAACAATAGTACGCAGGTATAAACACCATGGGACCACGCAGCCGTCATACCGCTCAGGAAGGAGATGCGTTCTGTCTCCTAGAGATGAATGTACTTTGGTGCGAAAAGTGCAAATCAATCCCAGAACAACAGCAAAGGACCTTGTGAAGATACTGGAGGAAACAGGTACAAAAGTATCTGTATCCACAGTAAAAAGAGTCCTATATCGACATAACGTGAAAGGCCGCTCAGCAAGGAAGAAGCCACTGCTCCAAAACCACCATAAAAAAGCCAGACTATGGTTTGCAACTGCACATGGGGACAAAGATCGTACTTGGAGATATGTCCTCTAGTCTGATGAAACAAAAATAGAACTGTTTGGCCATAATGACCATCGTTATGTTTGGAGGAAAAAGGAGGAGGCTTGCAAGCCAAAGAACACCATCCCAACCGTGAAGCACGGGGGTGGCAGCATCATGTTGTGGGGGTGCTATGCTGCAAGAGGGACTGGTGTACTTCACAAAATAGATGGTATCATGAGGCAGGAAAATTATGTGGATATATATGTGGCAACATCTCAAGACATCAGTCAGGAAGTTAAAGCTTGGTCGCAAATGGGTCTTCCAAATGGACAATGACCCCAAGCATACTTCCAAAGTTGTGGCAAAATGGCTTAAGGACATCAAAGTCAAGGTATTGGAGTGGCCATCACAAAGCCCTGACCTCAATCCCATAGAAAATGTGTGGGCAGAACTGAAAAGCACGTGCGAGCAAGGAGGCCTACAAACCTGACTCAGTTACACCAGCTCTGTCAGGAGGAATGGGCCAAAATTCACCCAACTTATTGTGGGAAGCTTGTGGAAGGCTTCGCGAAACGTTTGACCCAAGTTAAACAATTTAAAGGCAATGCTACCAACTACTAATTCAGTGTATGTTAACTTCTGACCCACTAGGAATGTGATGACAGAAATAAAAGCTGAAATATATCTTTCTCTCTACTATTATTCTGCCATTTCACATTCTTAAAATAAAGAGGTGATCCTAACAGACCTAAAACAGGGAATTCTTACTAGGATTAAATGTCAGGAATTGTGAAAAACTGAGTTTAAATGTATTTGGCTAAGGTGTATGTAAACTTCCGACTTCAACTGTTTATGCAATCACACCTAAAGGTTATGAGTTCAAATCTTATCACAGACAACTTTAGCTAATAAGCAACTTTTTAACTACTTACTACTTTTAGCTGCTTTACAACTACTTAGCATG
The DNA here is from genome assembly GCF_029448725.1 of Salvelinus fontinalis. Taxonomy (NCBI): domain Eukaryota; kingdom Metazoa; phylum Chordata; class Actinopteri; order Salmoniformes; family Salmonidae; genus Salvelinus; species Salvelinus fontinalis. Next base: position 29,875,846 of record NC_074701.1, on the reverse strand, counting down.
TTAGCTAATCGTTCTCCGAACTCTAACCCTAACCTTAACCCTTTTAGCTAACCCTTACCCTAACCCTAAACTTAACCCTTTAACCTAACTCCTGAATTTAAACCTAACCTTAATCCTAACCTCTAACTCCTACCCTAGCTAATGTTAGCAAGATAACTAACAGTAGCCACCTAGCTACAATTCGTAACATATCATATGTTTTGCAAATTCTTAAGATATTGGAAATTTTACAAATTCGTAACATATAATACGAATTGTAATTCGTAACACATCAAATACGAAACTCCCATCAGCCCTCTCCCTCCCCCATGTCCCAAAATACAGTATATCTGCCTCCAATATGCTTCTGTCACAACTCTAAACCATCCCAGAAAGACCCCTCTATTATCTGTGTGTCCTTCATCTATCCTTAAAGCACTGAGGCAGTCTGCTGGGCTTTCTGAGGATCACTTCATTTGTGTTATATCTGCTGCCCCTCTGCTCCAAAACCCTTTCCCCTTGGGTCACTTGTTTTTTATTTGGTTTTTACAGCTCCATCTCCAGCATTTCTGACCCAGGCAATTAAATTAGCCAATGTGAAAATACGAAGAAGAAAAACATTTGTTCTGTGTTCATTTATTATGATAATAACATTACCATGTTTGCTGCTGAGTTCTTTCTATGGTGTCTGTACCTCTGTGTTCTGGTACTCCAGAACTCTATGTGGACCAACAGGAAGGGACTGGAGTAGAAGTAGGGAGTGTCACTGTTCATTGTTACAATCGTTACAATCAACATTTTTTAATTTCTAGCTTCATTTCATGAATCCTGTCATGAGGTTGTACTGATTTTCCTCAGATGTGCTTGTCAATTGGAGGATTCCCGAAATCAGAAGGGAATAAGATGGAAAACCAGGGAATATATTAAACGTTTCTGGATTTTGTAACCCTATGTAGAATACAGATCAAAACCACAGATGTTGGGAAACACAGATGTAGAATCTTAATTTGAGCCAGTTTGCTGTAGCAGGAAAATAATCCTGCAACAGGAAAAGTGAATTATTATGTGGATTATAATTAATGCACATTTTTGTAGGGGTTGATAAAAAAAATTATAAGGGGAAATCAAGTCTGAAATTACAAAGTGGAAAATTACAAACTTCAGCAGCCTTTTAAAACCTCATATACAAGGAATGTTCTCCTGCAACAGGATGATCAAACTGTGACCAACACCTACGACCAGAGTTGTTTGTTGTTTCTCTGCTCTATTATGTTGTAGTCTACTGTGTGGTTTAAATGTGGGAGTTAATGTCTTGTAAAAATGTATTAGAACCACATTAAAGCTACAGTTTGGGATTTGGGAAGCTATTCAATGGTTATTTCAATTATGTATATCTACTTACCCATTGGTTTTTGAAGAATCTAACTTTTAAATGACTTATAAGGTTAGCACAACTGTCTGTCTTTATCATAACCCAAAACATATGGTGCTATTACTCCACTACAATTCTGTAAATAAACAATGTATAACTTAAAATCATGGTAACAACTACCTGTTGAATGTCATGGACTGTCATTCCTTGCATATAGAGCTCTGTCAAGGAATTTGAGACTGGTTACATTTCCCAAACCGCAACCCTCAGTTCTATACCATAACAAGTGACGGGCAGCTGTTGTGTAATTTTTCCCAAAATGTAGCTTTTAAGACGGTGTTGTGTTGTGTTCTGAACCATGAACCACAAACCATGGTTTTGATCTGAGGGTCTGTCTGTCGACTCCATCTCTGCACTGTGAGCTGAGCATCTGAGTCTAGTGCTAAGACCCTATGGCTAAATGTGGTGCATGACCCCTCTGCAGTCATTTATCTGTTTGTAATGATTACTATGTTCCAGCAGAGGGCCACCGCTCAGCAATGATTAAGCGCATTGGGTAAAAACTAGTTCATATGCAGAATGTAATAGTCTGTCTGCCACTGAGGGAGCCATGTTTACACCAACAGCAGCAGGAAGAGAGTTAGAAACAGGGATGTCTAAGTAGATAATGGGCTCCAGCAATACAGTCATTCTCTTTGGTGCCTTGGTCCTTGACACATTTACACTCAGACACATATCCACACATGGCTCCTCATCTCTTACTGTCCCTCTCCCTCCTCTTCCTCATCTTTTTCAGACTCTTAGGTAAGGGTAATATGTTTCTATGAAGTGATTAAAGGTCCAATATAGCCGTTTTTTATCTCAATATGAAACCATTATCTGGGTAATAGTACCTTGCTGTGATTGTTTTCAATTAAAATGGTCAAAAAAGAAACAAAAATAGTTTCTCAAGCAAGAATTTTCCTAGGACTGTCTGGGAGTGGTCTGAGTGTGGAGGGGAAAAAACTGAAAACTATCTGTTATTGGCAGAGAAGTTTGGAACTATCTTTCTTATTCGTCTATCTACTAATTTACCGCCCAGTGATGTCATCAGGCAGCCCAAAAATCCATCCCACCAAAACAGAGAGAAATTTCAAGCAGTCTTTTCAAACAGCTCTTCCACTAAAATGCATCATCGTCATTTCACAATTTCACAGTATTAGCTCAAAGCCCGGCATATGGAGATATTGAGTCATTTCATCTCACCGTCCAAAGGGAACTTACAGTATGCAACCGGCATGCATATTTTCCCCGTTCTTTTCCACCTTCTTGCCATGAAATCATGTTAAGGAGGAAATCGGCGCCTTTGCAGCCTGAATGGAAAATGTTTTAGGTACAAATCGTTCTACAGGGGATGCAAATGTATAGCCGACAGCATACGTTCCCTTTGGATGGTAAGATGAAACAACTCAATATCGTAATCTGCCGGCCTATGAGCTACATCTACAGCTGGTGTGTCTGTGTCTGTGAAGACAGGAGTCTCCATCACCATCCTATATTGCTCTGATCAGAAATACTTAAACCATGTGAAATACCAGTGTAAAGGGGATCATTTTGATAGTTGCTCCTTTGTTGTGCGCATTGACCATCCTAAGAACTGTGGTAAAGCCTCAATCTCTGACATCAACCAGCGAACCATCACTGTGTCCATGACTGATCTGGAGCCATAGGACTCAGATATCAGATATCATGATACAATGGTTCTACCTATCTGTCACTCCAGGTAAGATTTATGCAACTCTTACAACTCAGTAATTCAGAATAGGTAGTTCTCTGTAATGATGAGACAATCAGAAATAGCCTACTTCCACAAACTACTGTACATGACTGGTGTTCTTATTTCATATCATGGTAACTGGTTCCTTTCCAGGTAACTGGTATCACTATTATTGTTGAAGTTCACCTGACCTGAGGAGTGTTGGTGTTTGTCTACGTTATGTTCTCTATCAATTGATGATAGTGATGATTTTGGAAGTAGTCGGTTGTTACAAAAACACTCAATAGAGGCTCCTGACACTAGAAGTCTGAAGTGTTGCAGGCTGGGTATTCCTTGGGTGGCATCCTGAGACAGATGGAACATCAGTGACATTATAGCAGGCCACTGCTGCTGCAGAAGGAAAAGTAGTGAAGATAAGTTGACATGGGATTGAAAATCAACTGTTATTAAGACAACAGACAAAGATAACATACTTGTTTATAAAGTATAATATATTTATACAATATATAAATCATATCAGTCGTTAACCAATGTAACCGTGCAAATCCCAAAAAAATTTGTTGTCATTTTGCAGACAGTCTTATCCAAAGGAATTTACAGTAGTGAGTGGATACATTTTTTTTAATGTCTGTACTGGTCCCCAAACCCACAACCCTGGCATTGCAAATTCCATGCTCTACCAACTGAGCCACACAGGATATGATTTTGTTACTTCATATTGCCATGCAATATAGGGAAATAACACACACACACAACTGTTTAGTTTATTTAGTAAATATTTTCTTTAGTCTATTTTCTTAAAACTATATTGTTGGTTAAGGACTTGTAAGTAAGCATTTCACGGTAAGGTCTGTTGTATTCGGCGCATGTGACATTTGTATTTATTTTATTTGAAATTATGCCCTTCAAGTCAATCAGAAACTAGTATTCAACTAGTATGCCATGGTATAATATAATAATATCATTTATATGACCTCAGTTTTAATATCAGTAATAAACTGCTCCCTGTGGTTGACCCTAGCACATATGCTCAGGTAGAAATGGGCCTTGTCCACTTTTCCATTGGCTATCAGCCACCTGGCAGACTATGGGACCCACCTTTGAGAAACACAAAATGAAGAAAAAGACATAGGGGCCCTGTACACTTATAAGAGAATAGCCCTGCCTGAGACATATACGCCGAATTGTCTCCCTCGGAACAAAACACATGTCTCTTGGTTCTAATAGTTCAAATGAAATTGAAGGAGAATATTACAGTTTTTATCCCCTTCACTTTGTGTTTCAGGAAATGCTCCACCAGCATTCTTCGCCAGTAGTGTGTTCTCCTACCCTTGTATATATGCCCAAATACACAGTCGCCGAAAAATCATTTCAAAGTTGTTAGCTGAAGAGGTTTTTAAAGATGTTCTACTTATCCTGGTTTGATCCAGCATTGCACTCATAGTGTTTGTAATATTGTGTAGAGCTCTTGTTGAGTGAGAAACACTACCGGCTGTATGAACATGTATGCCTCCCCACTGGAGATGAGATCAGGGTTAAATTTCTGACTCCAGCCTTTCTCCACCCTGTCTACTTACCCATCTCTTTCTACAACTTTCTAATAAAGTATAAAAATGATGAAACAAACCAGTGTTGGAAACCTGTGTCCGTGCAATATACAAATATTTATTGAATGTGAATACTGATGTAGCCTATAGTTTGAATGTGAAGTCACTTCAAATACTGTATATCAACCACAGAGACAAGAGATTGGCTACAGAACCTACAAGGTGCATGCAACACGTTCCACTGGAATTGGTTTATTACAGAAGCAATGCTAGAATTACAAACTCAGCATGCTATAGCCACTCCGTACAACAGTTCTGAAGTCAGAAATATCATACCCTTGAAACAGTTTGAAACTTGTGTACAGTATGCGGCCCTAAACATAACACCTATGCAGTTAAGTAAATGTCTCAGTCACTGATCCAGCTCATTATTTTTCTGTGACTTCAGCAGGACCTCAGTTTTCTCCAGCGGTGAGACAAAGATGGGACTTCTGGAGAGAGAAGGACAATGTTTTGTTTATGTACATACCAGTCAAAAGTTTGGACACACCTACTCATTCAAGGGTTTCTCTTTATTTTTACTATTTTCTACATGGTAGAATAATAGTGAAGACATCAAAAATTATTGAAATAACACATATGGAATCATGAGTAACCAAAAAAGTGTTCAACAAATCAAAACATATTTTCTATTTGAGATTCTTCAAAGTAGCTGTAACGGTCGTCTTGTGGTGATTGAGCGGACCAAGGCGCAGCGGGTTGTGAATACATAATGAATTTATTTACAAACAGACGAAACACGAAGAACACTTGAAAAAACTACAAAACAAATACACGACGTAGACTGACCTAAAACATGAGAACTTACATAACACGAAGAACGCACGAACAGGTACAGACTACAACAAACGAACGAACAAACGAAACAGTCCCGTGTGGTGCACAGACACAGTGCTCAGACTGTCTGTAATAGGCTGAGAGAGGCTGGACTGATGGCTTGTAGGCCTGTTGTAAAGGCAGGTCCTCACCAGACATCACCGGCAACAACGCCGCCTATGGGCACAAACTCACCGTCGCTGGACCAGACAGGACTGGCAAAAAGTGCTCTTCACTGACGAGTTGCGGTTTTGTCTCACCAGGGGTGATGGTCGGATTCGCGTTCATCATCGAAGGAATGAGCGTTACACTGAGGTCTGTACTCTGGAGCGGGATCGATTTGGAGGTGGAGGGTCCGTCATGGTCTGGGGCGGTGTGTCACAGCATCATCGGACTGAGCTTGTTGTCATTGCAGGCAATCTCAACGCTGTGCGTTACAGGGAAGACATCCTCCTCCCTCATGTGGTACCCTTCCTGCAGGCTCATCCTGACATGACCCTCCAGCATGACAATGCCACCAGCCATACTGCTCGTTCTGTGCGTGATTTCCTGCAAGACAGGAATGTCAGTGTTCTGCCATGGCCAGCGAAGAGCCCGGATCTCAATCCCATTGAGCACGTCTGGGACCTGTTGGATCGGAGGGTGAGGGCTAGGGCCATACCCCCCAGAAATGTCTGGGAACTTGCAGGTGCCTTGGTGGAAGTGTGGGGTAACATCTCACAGCAAGAACTGACAAATCTTAATGCAGCTGGTGGCCACACCAGATACTGAATGTAACTTTTGATTTTGACCCTCACTTTGTTCAGTGGCACATTATTCAATTTCTGTCACATGTCTGTGGAACTTGTTCTGTTCATACAAATATTTACACTTGTTAAGTTTGCTGAAAACAAGGGGCCTCCCGGGTGGCGCAGTGGTCTAGGGCACTGCAACGCAGTGCTAACTGCGCCACCAGAGTCTCTGGGTTCGCGCCCAGGCTCTGTCGCAGCCGGCCGCGACCGGGAGGTCCGTGGGGCGACGCACAATTGGCATAGCGTCGTCCGGGGTAGGGAGGGTTTGGCCGGTAGGGATATCCTTGTCTCATCGCGCTCCAGCGACTCCTGTGGCGGGCCGGGCGCAGTGCGCGCCAAACAAGGGGGCCAGGTACACGGTGTTTCCTCCGACACATTGGTGCGGCTGGCTTCCGGGTTGGAGGCGCGCTGTGTTAAGAAGCAGTACGGCTGGTTGGGTTGTGCTTTGGAGGACGCATGGCTTTCGACCTTCGTCTCTCCCGAGCCCGTACGGGAGTTGTAGCGATGAGACAAGGTAGTAATTACTAGCGATTGGATACCACAAAAATAGGGGAGAAAAGGGGCTAAAATTTAAAAAATAAAAAAATAAAAAAAGTTTGCTGAAAACAAATGCCGTTGACAGTGAGAGGACGTTTATTTTTTTTGCCGGGTGCTGCAGACTGTTCTAGGGCCCTGTTTTTTTGCTGAGTTTATCTATGTATCAAGGTGACATCTAAATGGTTATCAATATTACTTAGTTCTTGTGTAGGCTGCAATCCTACTTGAAATAAAATCATGTGAGAGAAAAAAATGGCCACTTATGTGCCACCGGCAACAAGAATATGATACCCAGTAGGAAGCACTTCAAGTCAACAGGCACAACACTGGAGCACTGACTGACGGCTTAAAGCCAATTCATGCTTGATCTGAAAATGTGGTCGGAGGCTCCGTATGAAGGGTGTGACACAATTCTGGAGCTTCCAGAGGTATGCTGTGGCCAAATGGAGCTCTGTACCGCATCGCCGTGCGCCTCCCAAATTGTGTAACAATGTGGAGGGCCCCATATAGCTCCGTATTGACATGATTGTTTGGTGGGAGGTCCTGTATAAACACAAACTCACTTCTTCTATAACTTGCTTCACAACAGCTCTGCTCTGCTCAGCGAAGCTCAAGAAGCATACATGCCCTAACTTCTGCAGAGGACGTATAATGCTGTACGGCAACTGCAGATGTCAGATTTACCACTCAGAGCCTTTTAATTTCGACTCGTAGTGCAGCCCAATCAGCCATGCAAACAGTCTTGAGTGACAACAAAGCTGCCCAATTAGCTGATTCTCTTTTCATACACCCACTCCTTTCAACACATCCACTCACGCATACTCCTGTCACCATATTGGGCTGAAGCTACCCATACTCCTTTTGCCATATTGAGCTACCCATATTTGCATGATTGGACAATAAAACTCACAGGGCTGAGCTGTTTTATACTGGTTTGCATGGTTTTGTCACGCCCTGACCCCGGAGAGCATTTTTGTGTCTCTGTTTGGTTTGGTCGGGGTGTGATTTGGGGTGGGCATTCTATGTTTTGTTTTTCTCTGATTTTGTATTTCTATGTTTTGGCCGGGTAGGGTTCTCAATCAGGGACAGCTGTCTATCGTTGTCTCTGATTGGGAACCATACTTAGGTATCCCTTTTCCCTCCTTTCTTTGTGGGAAGTTGACTTTGTTTATGGCACATAGCCTTTAGCTTCACAGTTTGTTTTGTAGTGTTTATTGTTTTGTCGGCGTATTCACTTAAATTAATACGTAAGGAATATGTACGCACACCACGATGCACCTTGGTCCAAGGCCTTTCAACGGCCGTGACAGAACTTCCCACCACAAATGGACCAAACAGCGTGGTAAGGAGGAGCAGCTTGTTCAGGAGGACTGGACATGGGAGGACACCCTAAATGGCAAAGGATTTATGGACTTGGGAGGAAATCCTGGATGGTAAGGGACCCTGGAGGCAGGCTGGGGAGTATCGCCGTCCACGGGAGGAACTGGAGGCAGCAAAAGCAGAGCGGCAGCGTTACGAAGGGACACGGCTAGCAAGAAAGCCCGAGAGGCAGCCCCCCAATTTTTTTTGGGGGGGGGGGCACACGGGAAGTGTGGCTGAGTCAGGTTGGAGACCTGAGCCAACTGCCCGTGCTTACCGTGGTGAGCGTTGTACTGGTCAGGCACTGTGTTATGCGTTGGAGCGCACGGTGTCTCCAGTACGCGTGCACAGCCCGGTGCGCTACCTTCCAGCTCCCCGACTCGGCCGGGCTAGAGTGGGCATCCAGCCAGGTCGGAGGGTGCCTGCTCAGCGCATCTGGCCGCCAGTACGTCTCTACGGCCCAGGATATCCTGTGCCGGCTCTGCGCACTATCTCCGGTACGTCTGCACAGCCCAGTGCGTCCTGTGCCAGCGCCCTGCATTTGAGGGGTGAAGATAACCATCCAGCCAGGACGGGTTGTGCAGGCTCCAAGCTCGAGACCTCCAGTGCGCCTCCACGGCCCAGTGTATCCGGTGCCTCTGCCAAGGACAGGGGCTCCTGTATGTCTCTCCAGCCTGGTGAGTCCTGTGCCTGCGCCCAAAACTAATCCTCCTGTATGTCTCCCCAGCCTGGTGAGCACTGTGGCAGCTCCATGTACCAGACTGCCCATACGTCTCCTCACTCCAGTGATGATCCAGGGCAAGAAGCCTCCAGTGATGATCCATGGCAAGAAGCCTCCAGTGATGATCCATGGCAAGAAGCCTCCAGTAATGATCCATGGCAAGAAGCCTCCAGTGATGATCCATGGCACAAAGCCTCCAGTGATGATCCATGGCACAAAGCCTCCAGTGATGATCCATGGCACAAAGCCTCCAGTGATGAACCATGGCACGAAGCCTCCAGTGATGATCCATGGCACGAAGCCTCCAGTGATGATCCATGGCACGAAGCCTCCAGGGATGATCCATGGCACGAAGCCTCCAGGGATGATCCATGGCATGAAGCCTCCAGGGATGATCCATGGCATGAAGCCTCCAGGGATGATCCATGGCATGAAGCCTCCAGGGATGATCCATGGCAAGAAGCCTCCAGGGATGATCCATGGCAAGAAGCCTCCAGGGATGATCCATGGCAAGAAGCCTCCAGGGATGATCCATGGCACGAAGCCACCAACGACGGCCTCCAGTCCGGAGCCTCCAGCGACGGCCTCCAGTCCGGAGCCTCCAGCGACGGCCTCCAGTCCGGAGCCTCCAGCGACGGCCTCCAGTCCGGAGCCTCCAGCGACGGCCTCCAGTCCGGAGCCTCCAGCGACGGCCTCCAGTCCGGAGCCTCCAGCGACGGTCTCCAGTCCGGAGCCTCCAGCGACGGCCTCCAGTCCGGAGCCTTCAGTGACGGTCCCCAGGAGGCTGCGGTCCCCAGTCTGGAGCCTCCAGCAACGATCTCCAGTCAGGAGCCTCCAGCGTCGTTCTCCAGTCCGGGGCCTGCAACGAGAGTGCCCAGTCCGGGGCCTGCAACGAGAGTGCCCAGTCCGGGGCCCGCAACGAGGGTCCCCGCACCAGAGGTGCCACCAAAGTGGGGTGAGCCAGTGGTGGAGCGGGGTCTGCGTCCCGCACCTGAGCCGCCACAGTGGATAGATGCCCACCCAGACCCTCCCCTATAGGTTCAGGTTTTGCGGCCGGAGTCCGCACCTTTGGGGGGGGGGGGGGGGGGTACTGTCACGCCCTGACCTTGGAGGGCCTTTTTTGTGTCTCGGTTTGGTCGGGGTGTGATTTGGGGTGGGTGTTCTATGTTTTGTTTTTCTATGATTTTGTATTTCTATGTTTTGGCCGGGTAGGGTTCTCAATCAGGGACAGCTGTCTATCGTTGTCTCTGATTGGGAACCATACTTAGGTAGCCCTATTCCCTCCTTTCTTTGTGGGAAGTTGACTTTGTTTATGGCACATAGCCTTTAGCTTCACGGTTTGTTTTGTAGTGTTTATTGTTTTGTCGGCGTATTCACTTAAATAAAGGAATATGTACTCTACCACGCTGCACCTTGGTCCAGTTCTTTCAACGGCCGTGACCGGTTTAGTCCTGCTCTATGCAACTGTAGGCCTAAACTTGTCAGCTATTGTGTTTATTGATTAATTGCAGTTAATCATTTTGAATGGAAAAAGTCTAGGTAACAAATGGGCTATAAATACACAACGTTACGGCTTTGTTTTTCCCTGGCTAGAAGGACAGGGTGCATAGAATGCTAGACTATGCAGCTGCTGTTAGTAGCCTACAGTTGATCAGACTGAAAAATATTATATTTTTCATGCAGTGAAACATGTCAGATCGCTGATGTTTAGGTGTAGGGTGCTACATTTATGGAATAGTTTTTGCTTGTGTCTGTCAGGAGTGATGTGTTATCACACTTGCTTAACAAATTCCGAAGGAAAGCAGAGAGCGCGCCTTGAGCTTTGTGCTTGTGCCCATCTCGCACGAAGTGCGATTTCCGTGAATCTGATTGGTCAAGACATGCAAAGACCTGCAGCAGCACTTTGATGTAAAGGACAGAGAAATTGAGTTGACAAATCGGTCTGAAGAACAACCCTATGCCTGTCTTTTTAATGCATCAATATATTTAATAAAACTAAATCAAACTGATAGAAAAGTGCTGTTGCAAATCCCTTACAATAAAAGATTGCAGTTTTGAAACTGCAGTAAAAGTGCAGTAATGTAACGGCAACCTTCTTCCTCTTCATCTGAAGAGGAGATGTAACAGGGATCGGACCAAGACGCAGCGTAGCTTGTGCTCAACATGTTTAATTACGAAAGAATAAACGTGAACACTTAACACAAATACAAAATAACAAATGTGGCAAAACGATACAGTCCTATCTGGTGCAGAGAAAACACAAAGACAGGAAACAACCACCCACAATCCCCAACACAAAACAAGCCACCTATATATGATTCCCAATCAGAGACAACACAAAACATCTGCCTCTGATTGAGAACCATATTAGGCCAAACATAGAAATGGACAAACAAGACACACAACATAGAATGCCCACCCAGCTCACGTCCTGACCAACACTAAAACAAGCACAACACACAAGAACTATGGTCAGAACGTGACAAGTAACCTCATTCAACTGTGGTATTTTGGACGCAGTATTTGCAGAATAACTGCAGTTATACTGCACTCTAACTGCAGTTACACAGCAAAATTACTGCAGTAAAAAAACGGTGCTATTTTTTATGCAGTATTTACAGCATACTGCAGTTATACTGCACTTTAACTGCAGTGTATTGCAGTTATACTGCACTCTAACTGCAAGGGATGCCGTCTCGTACCATGTTTTCCTGGCAGCCCTGGAAGACAGTGGTGTAAAATAACTAAGTACAAATACTTTGAAGTACGAACATTGTACATACTATTTATATTTTTTGACGACTTTTACTTTTACTCCCCTATTTCCAAAGAAAGTATGTACTTTTTACTCCCATACATTTTCCCTGACACCTAAAAGTACTCATTACATTTTGAATGCCTTGACAAGAAAATTGTCGAATTCAAGCACTTATCATGAGAACATGTGGTCATCCTGTTTCAACTGTTCACCGGACGTGCTACCTGTCCCAGACCTGCTGTTTTCAACTCTCTAGAGACAGCAGGTGCGGTAGAGATACTCTGAATGATCGGCTATGAAAAGCCAACTGACATTTACTCCTGAGGTGCTGACCTGTTGCACCCTCGACAACCACTGTGGTTATTATTATTTGACCCTGCTGGTCATCTATGAACATTTGAACATCTTGGCCATGTTCTGTTTTAATCTCCACCCGGCACAGCCAGAAGAGGACTGGCCACCCCTCATAGCCTGGTTCCTCTCTAGGTTTCTTCCTAGGTTGCGGCCTTTCTAGGGAGTTTTTCCTAGCCACCATGCTTCTACACCTGCATTGCTTGCTGTTTGGGGTTTTAGGCTGGGTTTCTGTACAGCACTTTGTGACATCAGCTGATTTAAGAAGGGCTTTATAAATACATTTGATGGATTAATTGATCCCTGCTGCCTCTGATCTGGCAGACTTACTAAACACAAATGCTTTGTTTGTAATTGATGTCTGAGAATTAGAGTGTTCCCCTGGCTATCCGTAAATAAATCAAAAACAAGAAAATTGTGCCATCTGTTTTGCTTAATATAGGGAATTTGAAATGATTTATTGCAATTACATTTACTTTGGATACTTAAGTATATTTAAAAACAAACACTTTTAGACTTTTACTCAAGTAGTATTTTACTGGGTGAATATCACTTTTACTTGAGTCATGTTCTGTTAATTAAGATATCTTTACTTTTACTCAAGTATGACCATTTGGTACTTTTTCCACTACTGCTGGTATATACTGTAACAGCGGGTTACAAATTACGCTGACAATCTTTGTGAAGTCGGCTGGTTTACCTTTTTTTTGTTTGTTCAATGTCCTCAATAGTCTCTGGCAGCCTTGCATTGTGGGTTTCTGGGAGAAGGAAGGCCACCAGACCAGACAGAATGGACACACAACAGATGATAACTTCAGGGAGGGGCTTCCACACGTCCTCCAATAGAATGATGAGGGGTGCTATGGACACGCCCAACCGAGCCATGAAGTTATTGTAACCCAACCCATTTTGTCTGTTAGGGGGAGAATGTTGATAGTGAGACTCAGAAAACTCCTGCTGAGACTGAAGCTGTCCTAATATGGACACCGTACATTGCATTCCACAGGTCTCCCTTGAAAAATAGATATTTTGACCTCAATGGGACAACATGGTAAAATAAAGGTTACATTTATTTTATTTTTGTTAGTAATTTTTGTTATGCAGCCTGAGCAACTCTCACAGCTCCCCTGACACACTGTCTTTGCTGATAAATACTTTGTTGAGGGAAAATATACTTGATACGATTGTGATGTGTTGTTGTCTCACCTAGCTATCTTAAGATGAATGCACTAATTGTCAGTCGCTCTAGCTAAGAGCGTCTGCTAAATTACTAAAATGTCAATGTAAAATGTTAAAGCATGCTTCAGTTTGAGGAAATTAACTCTAATAGTGTTTCACTGTGAAAATGCACCGGTAAATCTGACCTTACGACCGTAGGGTAGAGTTCAGCTGTATACAAGATGACAGTGGTGAAGGAGGCCTCTGATAGGCCTTTCCCAAGCACAGCGACGATGGTGCGAACATGCCACTGACCTGAACAGAGGAACAAAACAACAGATCCTGAGAATTACACCGTCATCTCTCAAACACTGACGAAAAAAAGGCCAAATAATAAACATCCCTTACTGTCCAATTTACTCCACATAATCATCTAGGAATTCATTTTGGGTTACACTTTAATATAAACGTTCATAAGCATTTATAAACTTTTTATACAATATTAATAATTATATATTTCATTATTCATATCATTTCTTTGCATTTAAGCATTATAAGCATTATAATTCATAATTAATTTACAACCTTTATGATCATTTATAAAGCAATAATAATGGCCTATTTATGTAGTCACCTTTGGGCACAAAGATGTTGATGGCGATGCAGGTTCCCGTTAGCAGAAGGGTGCCTGCCTGGCAGTGTTTCCGACCAATGGTATCGAGACAGAAGTAGACGACCATCTTGGCGGGCACCTCGATGGCAGAGTAGATGAAGTGGGTGAGGTAGACATTCAGGCCAAACCCTGTAATGTTTAAACTGATGCCATAGTATGTTGAGGCCACGCCATACCTGTGAGGAGAGAACACAATGACATCTACGTTGTGTTTGTCATAAGTTGCACCTCTGTCACTCGGTCGCATCATGCCATTGTTATGAACGTTCTCAAGCCGCCCTCTATAGCAGTGCCCTAAAGTCATGATAAGCCCAGTCATTCTGGGAGGCTAATGACTGTTTAGTCTAAATTACACTCGTGACTGGAAATACGATGACATTGACAAAGTAGTCAATGAGGTATACATTATGTTTGACTTGATAAAGATAAAAGATAACTCACAGACACATAAGGACACTTTCTACAGAAACAGATTAATCAAGAGCTCTATCCAATCAGATCTGCTTTCGCCGACATCCGCATTTCAGGGGTGTCGGAGGTGGAACTGCGTTAGACCTGTCAAATCCACAAGTGGCTTCCAGCATTATACCTAAAGCGGACATTGCCATTGGCTGCATTAACAGAAATCCCATGCAGCCTTGTTTACAAGTTCAAACACTGGAATGTGAGATGTAATTTACACTTCGATTAGGATGATACAAATCTTTATTACTTAGTGTTATGATTTTTCAATTTGAGCATAATTATTTCTATATAGCCTACACTTTCTTGTTCTAATCTTCTAACGCGAGTGGGGCGGTTGTGGCTTCATGACAATCATTGCAAGGGCAGCTACTCACGATTTTACAGCTCCAAGGCAGTTCCACCTCTGACACTGCCAAAACATCAGCTATGTGGGTGTGTGCTATCGCTGGTTAACGCTTGATCTAATTGAATCTAGGCCTAAAACTAGTCCTGTATTAAGAAGCACTTTCAATGGAGATTCTTCATTGGTTTGTGTACTGTATGGGCCGCAAACCAGTCTATACTGTACCGGTCCCTACAGCCCAAACCAGTCCATACAGCCCAAACCAGTCTATATAGCCCAAACCAGTCCATACAGTCCAAACCAGTCCAAACCAGTCCATACAACCCCAAACCATACAGTACAGTACCGGTCCATACAGCCCAAACCAGTCCATACAGTACCGGTCCATACAGCCTCAAACCAGTCCATACAGCCTCAAACCAGTCTATACAGTACCGATCCATACAGCCCCAAACTAGTCCATACAGTACTGCAAACCAGTCCACACAGTACCAGTCCATACAGCCCCAAACCAGTCTATGCAGTACTGCAAACCAGTCCATACAGTACCAGTCCATACACCCGCAAACTACTCGATACAGTACCAGTCCATACAGCCCCAAAACAGTCTATACAGTGCTGCAAACCAGTCCATACAGCTCCAAACCAATCTATACAGTACTGCAAACCAGTCCACACAGTACCAGTCCATACAGCCCCAAACCAGTCTATGCAGTACTGCAAACCAGTCCATACAGTACCAGTCCATACACCCGCAAACTACTCGATACAGTACCAGTCCATACAGCCCCAAAACAGTCTATACAGTGCTGCAACCCAGTCCATACAGCTCCAAACCAATCTATACAGTACTGCAAACCAGTCCACACAATACCGGTCCATACAGCCCCAAACCAGTCCATACAGTACTGCAAACCAGTCCATACAGCCCCAAACCAGTCCATACTGTACTGCAAACCAGTCCATACAGCCCCAAACCAGTCCATACAGTACCGGTCCATACAGCCCCAAACTAGTCTATACAGTACCAGTCCATACAGAGGAAGATATACTCACCACACTATGCCTGTTAGTAGAGCCAGATATACTCACCACACTATGCCTGTTAGTAGAGCCAGATATACTCACCACACTATGCCTGTTAGTAGAGCCAGATATACTCACCACACTATGCCTGTTAGTAGAGCCAGATATACTCACCACACTATGCCTGTTAGTAGAGCCAGATATACTCACCACACTATGCCTGTTAGTAGAACCAGATATACTCACCACACTATGCCTGTTAGTAGAGCCAGATATACTCACCACACTATGCCTGTTAGTAGAGCCAGATCTACTCACCACACTATGCCTGTTAGTAGAGCCAGATCTACTCACCACACTATGCCTGTTAGCAGAGCCAAATATACTCACCACACTATGCCTGTTAGCAGAGCCAGATATACTCACCACACTATGCCTGTTAGCAGAGCCAGATATACTCACCACACTATGCCTGTTAGCAGAGCCAGTCTTCTCATCTTTGGGGTCCTCACCAGGTCCAGGTAGGAGTAGGTCTTGTTATGGTTGTCCATGCCAACCACATCAGACAGGTGCTAAGCAGTATGGGAGAGAGGCTAGGTTAGTTTATTTTTAATTATTTAACCAGGTAAGTTGACTGAGAAATCATTCTCATTTACAGCATGGGGAAAAGTTACAGGGGAGATGAATGAGCCAATTGTAAACTGGGGATGATTAGGTGACGGTATGAGGGGCAGATTGGGAATTTATCCAGGACTCCAGGGTTAACAGCCCTACTCTTATGATAAGTGCCGTGGGATTTTTAGTGACCACAGAGAGTCAGGACACCCATTTAACGTCCCATCCAAAAGACAGCACCCTACACAGGGCAATGGTAGTTTTTTTTAGACCAGAGGAAAGGGTGCCTCCTACTGGCCCTCCAACAGAATCTGGTCTTCCATCCAGGGACCAACCCTGCTTAGCTTCAGAAGCAAGGCAGCAGTGGGATGCAGGGTGGTATGCTGTTGGCTTGGGATAGTTAGTTCCAGTGTGTTACATTTATGGCTAGTGTATCCTCCACATACAGTACCAGTCAAAAGTTTGGGCACACCTACTCATTCCAGGGTTTTTCTTTATTTTTACTATTTCTGACATTGTAGAATAATAGTGAAGACATAAAAACTATGAAATAAGTTTCACCAGCAATGTCACACCAGGTGACACCAGCAACAGTGTCACCACCAAACCACCCCCCCCCCCCCCCCCCGCTTCACACCTCCTCTTCCATACTTCACGATGGGAACCACATATAGATGTGTCTGTTACTTGAGCTCTGTGAAGACTTTATTTGGGCTGTAATTTCTGAGGTGCAGCTAACTCTAATGACCGTATCTTCTGCAGCAGAGGTAACTCTGGGTCTTCCTTTCCTGTGGAGGTCCTCATGAAAGCCAGTTTCATCATAGCGCTTGATGGTTTTTGTGACTGCACTTGAAGAAACTTTCAACGTTCTTGAAATTTTCCGGATTGACTGACCATGTCTTAAGTAATGATGGACTGTCGTTTCTCTTTGCTTATTTGTGTAGTTTTTGCCATAATATGGACTTTGTCTTTTACTAAATAGGGCAATCTTCTGTACACCACCCCTAACATGTCACAACATAACTGATTGGCTCAAACGCATTAAGAAGGAAAGAAATTCCACAAATGAACTTTAACAAGGCACACCTGATAATGGAAATGCATTCTAGGTGACTCCCCCATGAAGCTGGTTGAGAGAATGCCAAGAGTGTGCAAAGCTGTCATCAAGGCAAAGGGTGGCTACTTGAAGAATCTCAAATATAAAATATCAAATGCATTTTGATTTGTTTAACATTTAGTTGGTTACTACATGAGTCCATATGTGTTATTTCATAGTTTTGATGTCTTCACTATTAGTCTACAATGTAGAAATAGTAAAAATAAAGCAAAGCCCTTGAATGAGTAGGTGTGTCCAAACTTTTGACTTGTACTGTATATTTGTGCTTCAAACCTATGCTCTTTCTAACACCTCATAACTGTAATAAATCTGTATAAATGATTGCATGCCATGTGCATTTGTGAATAAGAGTAATTATTAGCAGTAAATACTAGCAACTGAAAATTGTTGCATTTACCTCAAGTTTGATTTTGGACGTGAAGTCCTTTCTGTTGTTAAAACGAGCACATTTCTCCAGGTAAAGATGGGCTCTTTCCACTTTGCCATTGGCTATGAGCCACCTGGCAGACTCAGGGAGCCACCTGCAGTGATGATCAACCATTACAATGGGTCAAAGCACAATAATAACCAGTTCCCTGCATAATGTAGTGGATTTGGAGTGTAGCCTCAAATCCTGCCTCAAACTTGGGTTCCTGTGACTCGCAGTCCAACACTTCAACTGTTATGCCAAGAAGTGGTCCGACCCTCTTGAAGAGGTCACTAAGGACCTTGTCCTAAGGTCACTGCAATACTGTAGTGAACTAT
This sequence comes from Salvelinus fontinalis, assembly GCF_029448725.1. Taxonomy (NCBI): domain Eukaryota; kingdom Metazoa; phylum Chordata; class Actinopteri; order Salmoniformes; family Salmonidae; genus Salvelinus; species Salvelinus fontinalis. The sequence goes on along the minus strand of NC_074701.1, from coordinate 29,857,658 downwards.
ATTTAAGCAATAAGGCCCGAGGGTGTGTGGTATAGAGAGTGCCTGAATACAGCCCTTAGCCGTGGTAAATTGGCCATATAACACAAACCACAGAGGTGCGTTATTGCTATTATAAACTGGCTACAAATGTAACTACAACAGCAAAAAATACATGTTTTGTCATACCCGTGGTATGCGGCCTCATACCACGGCTTTCAGCCAATCAGCATTCAGGGCTCGAACCACCCAGTTTATATTATACAGTAGTTTACTGTATGTGATGCAAAATTTGGAATGTGCATTATTCAGGTGAGTTCTTCTACCCCATGGTGGTGGGTGGGGCTGGTTACACATGTATAGATATGCATCTTCGTCTGCATCGGTATCATGCTGTATCAAAAACATGTCAAATCCAGATATCCATTGATATGTTTAGGATATGGTCCAGATATCACCCAGTGTATTCTTACCACCAAGTGATGATAGCCAAGCCCAGGGGTGCAGAGACAGCTATCATTAGCATCCGCCAATCATTCACTTGATATGCAATGCCCGCTAGCATCATGTTGCCAAACGACCAGGCCATGCTGCCCGTTATACCTATCAATGCCCGGTGCTTAATGTCCACCCACTCCAAACCTTGAAAGAATGTAAATAGAGTTAAAAACTGTTTTAACAATATTGTTGGGTTTCACTTTACATGAACTTTCTCTTATACCTCCGTAACAACACTAACTACACTATTAAATACACTGTATTAACATGTTGTTAGGTAATACTTTCATAACTGCATTTAATTAAATTGCTTAGCAATGGAGTCTAACATTTTGTTCATATGAAATCTATAGAGCTTAGCTTACTGAGAACAGTCGAGATGATGCTGATGCCTGTAAGTCCAAAGCCAGTAAAGAATCTCATCACTCCGAACATGGTATAGGAGTTAGAGAATGCACTGGCAAATCCAAATACCATAGATATGGTATAGGACACCAATAGCATAGGCTTCCTCCCAAACCTGGAAAAGAGCATTCAAGAAACATAGCCACGAATAAATAATTCAATGTAAAGAAAGAATGTAGATATCAGGTATTGGGGTAAAATGACCTACTTGTCAGTGAGGGTACCAAAGGCTATGGCTCCAATCATCACGCCAACAAAGAAAATGGTGGCTGTGGCTTTATTCATGCCTTTTCTGTCACAGACAAGGTCCCACTTTATAGAAAGAGGAGCAATGATAGTGACAGTCAAGAAAGCATGCGTTCACAATTCCTATTACATGTACCAGTTGAAGAGGATAATAATAACAATGATAATAGTATGTTACATAAAGTGGGGACAATATCTAACCAGTGAAATTCTGATTGAATAAATGGGCGCAGAATTGCATGTAATGTGACTATAACAACAAACCAGGGAATTTGAAAATAATTGACTAACTCTGAGGGGTCTCATTTAAAACCCTTTTCTCTCTTAATTGTCTTACAGAGTTTTCAATTTGGTTCTGTATTGTGTTCATGGGTCAAGACACTGTATAATTTGCTCAAAGCCTTGGTTAATACAAAATGACATTAATCTGCTGGTCGTAGGTCGGGGGGCCGGAACATCATTATAATCATTAATGTACTGCAAATAGACCACAATTAAGACCAAACGGGCAAGAAGGCTACATTTCATTTGACAATATCATAATCGTTTCATACCTTGATTATATTGAGACAGGATCGATCACACACTGTTTGTCTCTCTATTTAATCATGGGAATACTTGGGAATGGAAATGCCAACATAAAATAATTTTGAGTTGAATTCCTTTTTTCATTTTAATTTAGAAAACTTTTGGGGTCAAATAAAATCGCTTGCAGGACGAATTTGGTCAATGGGCCGCCTAATGCCTTCCTCTGCTTTATTCCTTTATTCTTGTCAACCTTTGTAATTTGCTTTGGCCTTTGAACCATTAGCATCAGCTATCCAGCACTCAACTGATACCATTGGAAGTATTTTACCTCTGTTGCCATAGTGGATTTGAAGGTGCTGTTGTCATATGCCCATCCATTCTGACAGGGGACTGTAACTAGGTCACTGTCATTGGAGTTGGAAAGGAGCTGGAACTGGGGCTCTGGGAACATCTTACAGGATCTTGGAGTTCCATCTTCCTGTACTGGAACGCTGACAGTCAGTCTCTGCTCCTGGGTCAGATTCCCAAAGAGGCCGCCATCATCCAGAGCGCTGAGGTCACAGTGGTGAGAGGGCACAGCTGCTATGAAGTTGTTCAGCAGGAAGTGACACGGTAGTATCACTCGAGGGACACAGAGCAGAGTGACGATCAGCACCTGAAACCATCCACAGCCATCGATCTCCTCTAGAATGTTGTCAAACTTCATCCTCAAGCTTGGGCAAGAGGGTGATCCTTTGCAATACAGCTAAAAGTGGAAGAGAATCAATTTAATTTAAGCCATGCAGAACAATGAAACATAGCCTACTGTGTTGTTTGTATGCAGTCTGCAATGAGGAAAATGTGAGTGCGCTAATGTGGAGGATCTTAAATTGGTCACCCTGATCCAGGAGAACTTTCCTTGTTCTCTATTTGAGGTTTCAAAATTAAAAAGGCATCTGAAGTTTGTAATTTCCACAAAAAATGTATCAACCCCCACAAAAATGTCCATTAACTAAAACTCTAAGCTGTTGGGGGGGGTTGTAGAGCAAACGGTTCGCACACTACAGACAGAAGTTGGAACATCAGCTTTACCGACTTCAGACGAGTCCCGTGGGCTTATGGGGGTTTTACCGTACAGACGTTTTCGTGAGGAGACCGATTTTTGGGATTTCTCAGTCTGACAAACATTGCTGTAGCTCGGCCTCCTTCCATGCAGATGTATAAGGCTGACAAATGTGGATGCAATGGATTGAGAAGCAGTCCATGCAACAAATATCTATTTTTAGCTTAAACTGACAGATTTTGATGGGGGTTTATTTTATTATGTTACTTAGATTGACACACACGCACTCTTAAGGATTTAATTATAATCCACATAAGAATTCACATTTCCTTTTGCTGCAGGAATATTTTCCTGCTGTAGCAAACTGGCTCAAATTAAGATCCTACATCTGTATTCATCCACAGAGCTTGAGAGAATTAAATCATTTAGGACTTACTTAGTAGAGGTCTTGGGTCAAGAGAGGGTGGGCGAGAGACTCTTCTGGCCAGTACTTCCCTCTAGCAGTGGGACCACAGACAACTCTCGGCACAGGTTGAAGTCTTGAGTCCTAAGAGCTAGCCTGCCTTCTGATGTCCTCTCTACTGGAAACACGTCCTTCTCAGGTAGAAACACCTCCACTGGCTTTCCAACAGAAGTAGAAGTAGATAAGTCTCTAAGTCACCTTCAATAAGCTTTGAGGAAATATGTTCCCAGACCCCAGATAACCAAAATGGGAAACAAAGTTTATGCCACTTCCAGACTCAATCACACTCCCCCTCTCTCCACACCTCCCGACCCCCTGAGCTGGGAGCAGAGTTCAGAAACTAGACTGTTGTGTTAGCTGACAGCTGGACCAGTGTGAGGCAAGCATATTGGCCAAGAGCTGAGCTGTTCTGATTGGAGAGGTGTGACAAACATTTTATAATTTGTTTATATTATATTTTTTTGTCACAAGATATTGGTACGTTGATACACTGTTGACATTGTGCATAAGTCAACATAGTTCATTGTCCACACACACAATGTTTTTCTTTTGAGTGTTTTCACATTCTTGTAATAAATATGCTGTGATACAGAAAAAAGTAGGTACTGACACCAAAGCCTCCTTTACACCTTGTGCTAACATGTGAGTTTTGTGATCTGATCAATATGATCCATTCACTATCTGATAAAGGTTTGTCACGTATTCACATTGTATTCAAATTTCTCTCTTATGCGTCCACCGTGTTGGCATTGTTACCAGACTATCTGGTGCCTCTTTGCATGCAAACGAATTAGGAATTAACCCAACTTTGATGGCTTAAACACACGTTTTTGCTACCATTCATAATTTCTAAACTATAATTAATTTGAATTGCAGACTGCAGGCTTCAATATTCTAAACTCAAATCACTGCCACAAAACTTACAGAATGTTCAAACTGAAAGATTTTGAGACCTTAAAAACAGATTATATGGCTTATGATCATATAGTACTTACTAGAGCTTACTATACTAGCCCACTATAACCCACTATAATAACTCCAAGACTACAAACCACCCCAAAATAGGTCACAATAACTAATACAAAGCCTATGAAAACCCTATTACTACCATTACTACTGCCATTCCTACCACTAATACCACTACTAATACTATTTCACAACCGGACATACTTCAAGACTAGCAAGCACACCACATTTACTTCAGTTAATGTCCTTTTCTAGTTGACAGATATTCTTTCAAAATAATACAAATGTATTTATTTTAGGACAATTACTGATGCCATATGTCAATGGTGGCACATGTCAATGATTTTAGAGGCCGGTACTATGATGATTTAAAGGGTGTGAACATGCAGATGTATATAGATATACTGTATATCCTCAATTAAAATAATGAAATATACACTGAGTTTACAAAACATTAAGAACACCTTCCTAATATTTAGTGGGTTGTGGACCATTCTTTATACACACAAGAAACTGAGCGTGAAAAACCCAGCAGTGTTCTCGTTCTTGACACAAACTAGTGCGATTGGCACTTACTACCATACCCCGTTCAAAGGCACTTAAATCTTTGTCTTGCCCCTTCACCGTCTGAACAGCACATATACACAATCCATGTATCTTGTCTCAAGGCTTAAAAATCCTTCTTTAACCTGTCTCCCCTCCTTCATCTACACTGATTGAAGTTGATTTAACAAGTGACATCAATAAGGGATCATCGCTTCACACTCAATGTATATTCAATTTATACAAATATATTAACACACAAATATGAACCAGTAGTACGCATCACATAAAAGTATGTTTGATCTCAAGCACTGTGTGTATGTTAACTCTTCTCTTCTCAGGAAGCTATTGGCCAATCTATATTTATCAAGGTTGTTTTTGTTTCCATTGAATATGTTTGACTATAAAAAAAAATTGAATGCATGTCAAGACCTACAGACACTGAAGTAATCATCTAATTGAACTGAGGTTTCCATATTGACCATTGAGAATGTATGTGGTTCTGTGCTAAACAATGAGAATGTAGAGTACATGTTAATGTAAGTTGAAATAATACAGTATAAGAGATGTAAAACTCAGGTCTTGGTATGGTGTTCATTTGAAACCTTCAGTTGATGTATCATTAAAGAGGTTGAACCTGGAAGAACTGTCCGAGATTCCTTGAGTTGTATCCTCACTCCTTTACAAGTCTGACCTCATTATTTGGTCAACAGTAGTTTACTGTTTGCTTTACTCAGTGAATTCGCTTGACATGCTCATGGACTATGGCATTGGATCAATGCTGCTTTTGTTCCACAGCCAAGGAGACACACAAATGACATGTTGTCTTCAAAAGAGAACTCGTCTTTAGAAGAGTAAAAGGGTCCTGTATTCTTGAGTTGTAAATTAAACAGCTGCACACACTCCTGTACTTCAAATAAAATGTTTGGATGGATGTGTGCATTACTTTAGAACTAGCTATTTTATTAATCATCTGAAGCACTGCCAAGGATTGGATTTATTGCTTGGACAGCAGTTCCAAAATAGATAAAAAAGAAGTTGATGGCCACTTGAACACCATGGTTACAGCCCTAAGCTCTTCATTAGTACCTCTTAGGGCAGGGGGCCCAGACTACATTCAGCAGCTGGCCAAATTGTTTTCACAACATAATTATAAATCATTTGTAGACTGCAAATGTACTGCAAGAAGCACAAACATAATTAGTATTTCACAAAAACAGAATCATTTCAAACTTTTATTACATTTGGATAAGATCACACATGTTTCTCAGATTTTCTCAATTAAAATCACCTTGAGCAGATTTCCTGGTGTTTTACATTCTCCTTGGTCCAACAACAATAACAACAACAAATAATAATAATCATGTTTCCTCAGAACAGAGCTGAAGACCCACATGGCATCAAAGCAGCACCACGGTTTTCAAGGTAGCTGTGTATTTCTGCTTATGTAGGCTAGTTGTGTAGCAGTAATACTACATACACACTGAAAAAAACCTGCACCCTCCCACCCCAAAGAATCTACAGTAAGCATTCCTAAGCAAGATTTGATAGAATCCGGCCCCAAGTCTTATTATAGAACCACTCAAGTCAACCAGTTTGTATGACAGAACAACAAGTTGACATATATGTGACTTGTTTCAGGAAAGTAGGCAAATGTCATGCGTCACTACTTCACAGGAGAGGCATTTGAACGTATTTTAAAAATATTTTTATCAAAATGTGTTTTTTGTCAGAAATGCCTTTTGGAACATGTAAACTTTCATGTGCCTTAATAACAAACGTGTGTGCCATCTGTAAATACAAATAGAATTGTTAAATTACGAGTTGGTTTAGTCACGGAAAAAGTCAGGATCCTTCCTGCTAGCCATGATTGGCTGAGATAATGGATGGGCTGGACATGCCGAGAGATGAGTTTGGATTGGTCAGTGATGTAGCACGCCTCTGTCTATAAAATGAGCTGGTCAGTATGTGTAGGTAATCCTTTCTAACGCGGCATTTTTGAAAGATATCACGTAGTAGAACTGCAAAAGTGTTGTTCTCCACTTTCTGGAGGACCGAGTTTTGAAATCAGTGGAATGCCCGGTGGAATTAGAGTATGATAGCTAAGGAGATGGAGAAAATTCTGGCGTTTGATTACAAAAATGCAGAGGGAGTCAAAAAGGGAAGACACAGAAGGCTGTTGTATAAAACACCTGTCTACGGGTTACATCTTCAAACTAAGGGCAACTATGGCATCTGTGACAGAGAGGGAGGGTCCTTCCATGTATACGGGTAAGACAGTCTAGCTAGCTACATTTCCAGATATTATACGTTTCGAATTTAGTCAGTCGTTTTCATTTGAAGTTAAAGCGTAGTCAGCTAGCTAGCTAACGTTAGGTGGCTGGCTCGCTAGCTAACGTTAAGTGTATGATCTGTGTAGTAATATTATTTGTATCTCAGAGACATTTGCATTGCTAGTTATAGGCTAATGTAAGCTAGCTAGCTAACATTGAACCTGGTTGGTTAGCTACCTGCAGATTCGTGCTGGGTAGTAACGTTATGAGTTGGGATTATGGTTAATTGTTTAGCTAGCTAGCTAGCTAGCTACATGTCTAAACAAAAGACTCCACTATGCAAGTAACCATTTCACTACAAATTCTGTATCCTGTGCATGTGACAAATAAACTTTGATTTTATTTGATATAGTATGTGTTTACCAGAGTCGGTAATGTGAAGAACATGACTTGCACCAAAGTCAAATTAGGACATAACGTTAGGCCAACGAGACAGTGTCCAAGTTCTAAAATTCTCTGGTAGAATGCTCTGCTTTTATTTTGTCACATTCACAAACGTAAGCTATGTTCTGTAATTGGCTCGCCATTAACTTGTAAACAAGGATCTTGTTATGAGTTTATTTTTCTCTAATAATGAAGACAAATGAACTAAAGTGAAGATGTTGCCAGCTATATGATATGGTCATTATTTGAACTGACCAGTTCAAATAATGACCATATCATATAGCTGGCAACCAGCCAGCTAGCTAACAAGCTATAAAATAACCAAAACATTGTTTAGAAAGTAGCTTTAAGTTGCCTGGTTTGTTAGATTGACATTATATTAAATTAATTTCCAAACGAATGGGGTTATTGGTGTTAAAATACACTAGTTATGCTATTGTGGACCACCAGGCTGCTGATGTCATGCAGCCTGTAGTTTTTGTGATTATACTTTTTCACAATGACAACGATAAGTTTGATGTTGGACGACAATAGAATGTGCATGATGTCACTGCGACAACTGTCGATAGCCCTAGTATAAACGGGGCAGAAGGTAGCCTAGTGGTTAGAGCGTTGGGCCAGTAACCGAAAGGTTTCTACATCGAATCCCCGAGCTGACAAAGTAAAAAATCTGTTGTTTTGCCCCTGAACAAGGCCGTTAACCCACTGTTCCTAGGCTGTCATTGTAAATAAGAATTTGTTCTTAACTGACTTGCCTAGGTAAATAAATAAAAACAGTCTTGAAATCTTTGGTTGTTTAGTATATGGCCTCACATGTGAATCCTTAAAGAGATGGGTGGGGCTAAGGCTTAAGAGGGTGTGAAGGATGGTGTAGACCACAGGTGTCAAACTCATTCCATGGAGGGCCGAGTGTCTGCGGGTTTTCGCTCCTCCCTTGTACTTGATTGATGAATTAACATCACTAATTAGTTAGGAACTCCCCACACCTGGTTGTCTAGGGCTTTATTGAAAGGAAAAACCAAAAACCTGCAGACACTAGGCCCTCCGTGGAATGAGTTTGACACCCCTGGTGTAGACAAAGAAGAGCTCTCCAGTAGGTTTACTAAAACATTCAAGGGACATTTTCTCAAAAGTGTGGTTACAAGTTTATCAACTTTCAAAGCAGAATTACTTTCCCATATATACAATATTCTAGCTCTGAATCTCTACTTTTAGCCAATGTAAAAAAAACAATTTCAAATTTTCCTACAGAAGACCAAATCGAGCCGGTCGGTCACATATGTAATATTTAAGTGGTAATGCCCGAGAAGCCGGTGTTTGTTGGATATATTGGCACGAGTGTTCATCGAGGGCCGGCAAATCGTGCCAATATATCCAACAAACACCGGCTTCAAGGACATTACCACTTAAATATTACATATGTGACCAACCAACTCCTTCCATAAGATATAGTCCATACACAAGTCTAGGGTTGCTAGAGATGCGATTCTTTCGTTCGTTCTTTTTGTTCTGTATCTATGGACGTGACCCAGTCGTTCGTTCTTTTTGTTCTGTATCTATGAACGTGACCCAGTCGTTCGTTCTTTTTGTTCTGTATCTATGGACGTGACCCAGTCGTTCATTCTTTTTGTTCTGTATCTATGGACGTGACCCAGTCGTTCGTTCTTTTTGTTCTGTATCTATGGACGTGACCCAGTCGTTCGTTCTTTTTGTTCTGTATCTATGGACGTGACCCAGTCGTTCATTCTGTTTGTTCTGTATCTATGGACGTGACCAGTCGTTCATTATTTTTGTTCTGTATCTATGGACGTGACCCAGTCGTTCATTCTGTTTGTTCTGTATCTATGGACGTGACCAGTCGTTCATTATTTTTGTTCTGTATCTATGGACATGACCCAGTCGTTTGTTCTTTTTGTTCTGTATCTATAGACGCGACCCAGTCAATAACTTTGAAATGAAGCTGGAGACTGCAAACTAACTGCACTTAATTTCGTATGACCTTTTTTCAATTTACATTTCTTTGTATATATCCATAAAAATGATGCCCCTACACATTCATTACTATGGAACAGTTGGACAACGAAATTGAATATTGAAACAATGTTGCAAATGTCGGAGAGACAGTCTGCCCTGTTGAAAACTGAATGTTAGTCGAAAAGAAATGTGAGATAATGTCTAGATGCTTTTTATAGTGGAGATCAAGTTTATAACTTCCCTGCCTGGGCTGATGAGACAGCGGGTTGCTCAGTCAGATGGAACAGAGTAAAAATAGGCATTTTAACGTCATAGATTTAGCTGGTGGTAACTTGTGGAATAGACACCAGCTGGAACGCACTTTTAACCAATCATCATTAAGGATTAGACCCACCCGTTGTATAAATCTTTAATAGATTTGTTCTGTACTGTAGACTTTGTACAAGTGTCTCTGGGTTTGCTATTTTAATCTTAAATCCTTTGGAAATGGGTAACTGAGGAGACTAATGTGCCAACTCACTTTGCCCCGAAAGAGAAGTGAGGCATGAAAGCAAGGAAGGGCATTGGGGCACACCGGCCGCCGTTTAATTTAATCTTGTACAATCAAATCAAAATCTTGGAATATATATCAGGTCCAAAATGAATGGCACCCTTGACAAAGATGAGTAAAAAAGACTGCTTAAAATAAATAATACAAATACTGAGCTACTGAGCAATTGTTCAGAAAAATTGATTTTGTTTAACAAGTAATACCTTTTCTCTCTCAAAGAAATAGGGGTAAAATTATTGGCACCCCTAAAGATTCTTATAAATATAAACAAACAAAATAAAATCTGCATTAACATTCTACTTTTTAAAAATTATTCTTATCTTAAGGAATGCATTTTGGTCTTCCATGGCTTCCTGTTAAACTGGGGTAGAAAAATGAAGTAACACGCATAGGAAAAAGCAAAGAACTCACAAATGGTTATTGACTTTCATAAATCAGGTAATGGGTACTGGAACAGTGGCAATCTTGCCTGGTATTGAATGCATGCGTATCTTGTCCCCACGCACAGTGAGGAAGATGGTTCTGGAGGCAAAGAAATGTCCAAGGGCCACAGCTGGATAATTACAGAACTTGGTCACATCTTCGGGTCACCAAGTTTCCAAATCTACAAATCTCCTTTGCCAAAAGGCTCTTTGGAGCGGTTGCCAGAAAGACCCTTTCATTGAGAGCAACCAACAAATGTAAATGCCTGGAGTTTGCTAAATGGCATTGGCACTTGGATTGGAACAGGCGCTATGGTGAAATGACACGAAAATAGAGCTCTTTGGCCTAGAAAGAAGGATACATATGCAGAAAATAACCTCATACCTACTGTAAAATATGGTGGTGAAGCTTTGCTGTTACAGGGCTATTTTGCTTCCACCAGCTTGGAAAAGCAATATGAATTGTATATGTCATCATAATGCAAGAATTCTCCATGTTGGTGAGCTAAAGATAAAGATAAATATTCAAACCAAGTCAATGGTCAATCCCAACATGAATGAAGCAGGTCTTTATTGTTGACCATCAGTGATCAAATGGCAACTTGTCAGCAAGCTAGTTCATATAATAAGCAGTTAATTGGATAATGATTTACTTCATGAAACACATTCATGCAAAGTTCATCCTGGATTGGGCAGATCGATAGTTCACAGAGAAGGGGAACAGAAAACATATTGAATGTACCCATAACAGAATACTATCTTCGCTCCCTCTTCCTACCATCACATTATGTATTCATTGATAAAGTACTTGTACAACAGTCAATGCTTTAGATTGGATACTTTATCTTGACATTCTTAAAAATGTAGGTACATGTAGTATGTAATACCCTTGATTGGTTAGCATTTTTTCGCATTCCAATTTACATTTAGTTATGAATGCTGTAGTTTGTCATCGCAGCAAGTTTTTTTTTTCTGATTTACATTCCATATTAAGTTCCATCTCTCTCACCAAACAATCTTTTGAATCATGTCAAATGAAACACAGATATTTAACACAGTTTTGTTAGTTTGAATGCAGCAGTATTATTAGAGCTTGAGGAGGTCTCATCCAACAATTTGATACTTCTGAAAAATAAAGTTAACGAAATAAATGCAACTACAATTTTTTTCTTAACACGTCTTTGCTTTATCAAATAAAAATAAAGATTACCTTTGTCTCAAGAAGTAACTATATTATGTACAATAAACTATTATGGAACACCAGAAGCGAAGTATATTTCAAGGCATGCCAAATTTCCTAGAAATGGTGATCGTTACAAAAGTAAAATAGATGGACCAATTAAAAGCAAACTTTTATTAGCATGAGCCAATGAAATTGCTTCATATTAAACTGTGAATGATTGGCATCACATAGCAGCTCTACCTGAGTGCATGTCTCACTAAATTGTTCAAGACATTTTGGGGTGACATCAGAAAGTTGTTGGGGTATTGTATGAAGCAAAATAAATGGATTTGAAAACGTATTGTATTAGAGTAGATGTTTCGCTGTATTGTAAGTTGTATTATCCTTGTCATTTAATGAGAGAAATGATGATTCCTGTAAGATAAAAGGGTAACACATTATACGTGAAGCACAGAATAACATACTGAGAAAAGACAAAGAAACATAGTGACATTTAAAGTGCAAAATAAATCAAATTCTACAGTGATGAATTTTAATATGTAAGTAGGTACACGGTATGTTCAGAATCATAGGATTTTGTAACTGGTAAAATGTTTAGGAATTAGCAAAATATCGGAAATGGGAATGATTGATGATTTACACCTGAAGTAAACATTCTATGAAACTGTATAACTAGCACTAACTACCTCCTCATGTGTATAAACTGTGAAGGACTTTTAAAAATGTTCAGAACTGGGACCCGGAGGAAAATGGGGTAGGGCCATGCTATTTCAATTTTAGTCAGGGGGAGGGTTGAGTATTTTTGGGATCTAGTCCAGGTTCGATTAAATGTCATATTGCTCAGTGTTTGAGAAGTAGTTGCTTATTACATCTCAATGTGTGCCAGATGCTGCCCCTCATCCCTGATTATTTGCAGGGTGCGCAATGTTAAGTGCTTCTAGTGTGGTCTCAATCAAATTATCCATATTATATAGGCTATAGGCCTAGGCTATACGAAGAGCATGCTCGGAGAAGCACAGGGCAAAGTTATATTTCCAAGAAAATGTACTTCCCGTGTTTTTGCGCTGCTGGGATGGTGTATATAAAACTAGGCTACACAGCATTATACACTTCAATGGATAGGCTATCCTAATCATGAGCCCCGGCCTGTCCTGCTCTTGCTGATGTAAACCCTTTTGTGCTGCCTAACCAATGACTGTGCTGTATACGTTGGCACTTCAGGAGATGAGTGAATGGCTTCTTTTGAAAATAATGTTTACATTTTTATTTATTTTTAATTCCTGTGCGTTCGGACTGGGCCTATTGATGTCCTGTTCAGTTTGAGAGGGAAAGCGTGGCGACGAGAAGGAGGACCGTAGGTAAGCTTGCTACTGCTTTAATTGATTTGAATAAAAACGATATGTTTCGCTGCCCATAATGAATATATTTATCAGACTTATTGACCTCACAATAAGCCCGATTCGACACAACCTACATTACTATGAAGCACCAGCCACAGATATTTGAGAAGGAATTCATTTAAACGGTTTTCATTTTAATTTAGGCTACTAACAACACGAGGGTTTTGTGTTGAAGACTAAGTCTTCATATTCAAGAAATACGAGCTAGGCCTTCCTAGCTCTCTTTTCTTTGACAAGAGGTAGGTCTTCATATTTGAGATAGGGCTTGTGATTGATGTGATTGGCTTGATGAAACATGGCTCAAGCCTGATGAATTTACTGCGTTAAATGAGGCCTCTCCTGGTTACACTAGTGACCATATCCCCACACATCCCGCAAAGGCTGAGATGTTGCTAACATTTATGACAGCAATTTTCAATTTACGACGTTTTCGTCTTTTGAGCTGCTAGTCATGAAATCTATGCAGTCTACTCAATCACTTTTATAGATACTGTTTTCAGGCCTCCTGGGCCATATTCCTGAATTCCTATCGGACCTCGTAGTCATGGCAGATAATATTTTTATTTTATTTCGACTCAGTGGGTTTTGTCCAACATGTCTCGGGACCTACGCATTGCCACAATCACACCCTGGTTCTAGTTTTGTCCTGTGGAATAGATATTGTGGATCTAAATGTTTTTTCTCATAATCCTGGAATATTGGACCACCATTTTATTACGTTTTCAATCGCAACAAATAATCTGCTCAAACCCCAACCAAGGATATCAAAAGCCGCGCTATGAATTCTCTGACAACCTAAAGATTCCTTGATGCCCTTCCAGACTTCCCTTCCACACTGGAGTACAAAAACATGTTAAACTTAACCTTACGTAATACCCTAGATGCAGTCGCACCGCTAAAAACAAAACATATTTGTCACAAGAAACTATCTTCCTGGCATACAGAAATTACCAGAGCCCTGAAGCAAGATTTGGAATGGAAATGGCGCCCCACCAAATTGGAAGTCTTCCGATTAACTTGGAAAGACAGTACCATGCAATATTGAAAAGCCCTCATTGCTGCTAGATCCGCCTACTTTTCCACCCTGATTGAGGAGAATAAAAACAATCCTAAATGTATTTTTGATACTAAAAAGCAGCATTCCCCAAGTGAGGATGGCCTTCACTTCAGCAGTGATGAATTCATGAACTTCTTCAATGAAAAGATCATGATCATTAGAAAGCAAATGAAAGACTGCATATTTATTTCTCCAAAACTCAGTTGTCCTGAGTCTGCACAGAACTCCCAGGACCTCGGATCAATGGAGAAACTCAAGTTTTTAAATTCTGTATCTCTAGACACATTCACAATAATAGTCATGACCTCTAAATCTTCCAGCTCTAAACTACTGTAAGAGCTTCTTCCTGTGCTTGGCCGTCCTATGTTGAACATAATAAACAGCTACCTATACTCTGGATGTGTACCAAACTCACTAAAAGTGGCAGTAATAAAGCTTCTCCTTAAAAAGCCTTGAAAGATATATATTTTTTAAATATCTGCCAATATCGAATCTCCCTCCCATACCTCTGAAATTGTTATTTAAAAAGCTGTTGCTCAGCAACTCACTGCCTTCCTGATGACAAATAATGTAAACAAAATGCTCCAGTCTGGTCATTAGACCCAATCCTAGTACTGAGACCGCGATGGTGGTAAATGACATTTTAATGGTGTCAGACCAAAGCTCTGCGTCTGTCCTCGTGCTCCTAGACCTTTGTGTTGCTTTTGACACCATCGATCACCACATTCTTTTGGAGACATTGGAAACCCTAATTGGTCTAGAGACAAGTTTGTGTGGTTTAGATCTTATCTGTCAAAAATATATCATTCTGTCTATGTGGATGGTTTGTCCTCTGAAAAATAAAATTTAAGTTTGGGTGTTCCTCAAGGTCTGTTTTAGGACCACTATTTTTTTTCACAATAGATTTTACCTCTTTTGGATGTAATTCGGAAACACAATGCCAACTTTCACTGCTATGCAGACAACACAGCTGTACATTTTGATGAAACATGGTGAAGCCCCAAAATTGCCTACCCTGGAAGCCTGTGTTTCAGACATAAGGAAGTGGATGGTGGCAAATGTTTTACTTATAAACTCTGACAAAACCGAGATGCTAGTTCTAGTTCTAGGTCCCAAGAAACAAAGAGATCTTCTGTTTGATCGGACAATTAATCTCGATGGTTGTACAGTCGTCTCAAATAAAACCTAACCTACAAAGCATTACATGGACTTGCTCCTACCTATCTCTCCGATTTGGTCCTGCCGTACATACCTACATGTACGCTACGGTCACAAGACGCAGGCCTCCTCATTGTTCCTACTGTTTCTAAGCAAACAGCTAGCGAGGGCTTTCCCCTATAGAACTCAATTTTTATGGAATGGTCTGCCGATCCATGTGAGATGCAGAATCGGTCTTGACTTTTAAGTCTTTACTGAAGACTCATCTCTTCAGTAGGCCCTATGATTAAGTGTATTCTGGCAGAGGGGTGCGAAGGTGAACAACAAGGCTCTGGAGTGACAAACCACCCATGCTGTCTCTGACTAGCTGGCTCCCCTCTCTCCACTGGGTTTCTCTGCCTCTGTCCTTATTATGGGGGCTGAGTTACTGGCTTGTTAGTGCTCTCCCATGCCATCCCTAGGAGGGGTGCATCATGTCGTGCCAGGCTTTATTCCCGCTATATTCGACTTGAGTGGGTTGAGTGATTGACGTGATCTTCCTGTCTGGTTTTGCACCCCCTCGGGCTTGTGCGGTGGGGGAGATCCACCTTCTCTCAGGGTAGTATGTTGGTGGTCTGTTGATATCCCTTTGGTGGTGTTGGGGCTGTGCTTTGGCAAAGTAGGTGGGGTTATATCCTGCCTAGTTGACCCTGTTCGGGGGTATCGTTGGACGGGGCCACAGTGTCCCCCGACCCCCCCTGTGTCAGTCTCCGGTATCTATGCCGCAATAGTCTATGTGCTGGGGGGCTAGGGTCAGTCTGTCCTATTTGGTGTAATTATCCTGTCTTATCTGATGTCCTGTGTGATCTTAAGTATGCACCCTCTAATTCTCCAATCTCTTGCTTGCTCTCTCTCCCCTCCAGGAGGACCTGAGCCCTTGGGCCATGACTCAGGACTACTTGGCCTGACAACTCTTGGCTGTTCCCCCTCCCAAGTCCACCTGGTCGTGCTACTGCTCAGTTATTGCTGTTCTGCCTGCGGCTATGGAATCCTGCCCCGTTCACTGGACATGCTCCCTCGCTCTCTCTCTCCGTCCCCTCTCTATACCACACCTGCTGTCTCAACCTCTGAATGCTCAGTTATGAAAAGCAAACTGACATTTACCCCTGAGGTGCTGACCTGTTACAACCTCTATAAACACTGTGATTATTATTTGACCCTGTTGGTCATCTATGAACATTTGAGCATCTTGAAGAACGATCTGGCCTTAATGGCCATGTACTCTTATAATCTCCACCGGGCTCAGCCAGTAGAGGACTGACCACCCATCAGAGCCTGATTCCTCGCTAGGTTTCTTCATAGGTTCCTGTCTTTCTAGGGAGTTTTTCCTAGTTACCGTGCTTTTACATCTGCAGTGCTTGCTGTTTGGGGTTTTAGCCTGGGTTTCTGTCTAAGGGTCTAGTCTGCCATTTAAGAAATACATTGTGAAGGATTTGTGACAAGGTACAGGCAGGCAGGAGTCGTCAGCATTTCAACAGCACTTTAACAACATGCCTATACATTTTGCATTAAAGCTGTTTAAAATAATTACTTATAATGAAATATCAATGAAACGAAAAATTCCTAATTAGGCTACACTGTCATTCTACAGTGCCTTTGAATTCACTTTTAGAAACATGAGTTTGGCCAGTCTTTGGTTTGAAGATCATGCGGTGAGCTATGCATGTCTATTTTGTAACAAGAATGTAATGGAATAAAATAGAATGAATTAGAAAATGGTAGTTTCACAATTGAAAAAAGTTGCAAGTGCATATAGGCCTACCTGATGATCTGCAGCTACTGTGTTAAAAAACAAAAGTATTTTTCTCTAATTCACTGATGATCAGATACTTCAGTCATAACTGGTTCGGTTGTTCTACATGTTTACAGTTGATAGACAACTTTAGCACTGTTCCAAACAATAGCCTGTATAGAAATCAAAACGTCTCCGGTGCTGCAGCATGCGCTCATTCGTTGTCATGCTCTGTTGAGGTATTAAAAGAGATTCTGCTTCTGCGTTTATAAAAGGCCATTTTTTCCTCAGACCTGCAAATAAGATGATAGATTCATGCAGTACTTTTATTATAAAGCAGAGCTTTTCACCCCTACTCTTGTCCACAGTGGTCTGCAAATCCACAACCTTCTGGCCCAGCGCCCTTGCTACTTAGCCATGTAATGCTTACGAAATGGTTTCATGTAATGCTTACAGTTTCTAAAACTGCATATCTACGGCTCTTGTCTGTCCTACGAGTGAGGGTAAACGTTAGGCATGTTGTCTGCTATCCACTTTGTTTGAATTATTATTTTAAATATAGGGGAAGGTAACTAGTGTTTTTTCAAGCGTGCAATATGTTTTACTGAAGGGAGGGCCATCCATTTTCTTTTCAGAAAGGTCTTATTTCCCCCAGGTATTCCTCATTATAAATAAAGTACAGTCCCTAATACAACAATAACAGAAATCAT
This sequence comes from Salvelinus fontinalis, assembly GCF_029448725.1. Taxonomy (NCBI): domain Eukaryota; kingdom Metazoa; phylum Chordata; class Actinopteri; order Salmoniformes; family Salmonidae; genus Salvelinus; species Salvelinus fontinalis. The sequence goes on along the minus strand of NC_074701.1, from coordinate 29,840,049 downwards.
GTTCATTTGGACACATTCCACAGTATCTATCTTTAATTGTGTTTCTAATTTAATATGCGCCTCAAACGGCAACCTACTCCCTATGGGCTCTGGTCAAAAGTAGTGCACTAAATTGGGAATAAAGAGCCATTTGGGACACTCTAGGTACATCTAATGAAGTCCTCCAAAATAAAAGCCCCTCATGATCATATCTGGGTGAACCGTTTCCCAAGGCAGACAAGAACACATGCTGACAATTACAACGCCACAAGTACATCGACTTTATGCATTAATTTAGATTCCCTCAAAATCCTTTTCTATCTCAATGAAAAAGACAGAGGAATAATGAAACTTATTTCGGTAACACTTTACAATAAAGGTACCTTAATTTAAAGCGTTACCCTTAGTTCAAACAGAGATATTGGCCTACTGTATGAAACATTTAGTAGCACTTGAAGCAGCTCCTGGTGAAGTGTGATATTATCTAATGAACACATTCATAGGGCTTTATGAGACTGTATACTACTCTATGGCGGTTATCATACAGTAGGTCGGGCACAGGTTTTCATTCCAAAATGCAGATGTACCAGTCCCTGATTGGTTGTGAGAGAAATAACAATGCCAAGTGTAAACTGCACACCAATCCAGATCTGATTCTTATCTACATGATGGTAACTTTACTCAAAGCACCTTGTAAAGTGTTATAATGCTTTAAAAACCTTAACAGAATCTCATAGATGCAGTCATTGAGCATTGTGAAACTTGACAATAAGGCATGAGAGAGATATTCATAATATATAACAGTCTCTGGTACCTTATTGCTTTATTGTAGTTTCATAATGCTCTATGACTTCTATAAGGTGCTATGAACGCTTATAACGCAATATAACAGTTCAGAACTCTTCATAAAGAAGGAACGTCAAGTGTTACCTAAACTACTATCCGTGGTCTGACCTAAATAAAGTTCACCCTATAATTTAGCTATATATTATTTTCATATCACACGTAATCATTTTAATTTAAAGCACTTCTTTAAGCAAACTAGTAAGTGAGATCAGAGGAGGCTGCTGCTCTGCTGTTGCAGTTTTTTATCTTCCCTGGAAGCGTTAGTGATGGGAGGAGTAGACAAGAACTGGTCTTAGAACAGGTCTTATTAAGGCATACGAGGGCTGCTGTACTGAGTCAGAATCACAGGGGGGCTAGGGGAGGCTAGGGGAACCCCATAACAAATCAGGCACCCCCACAATCAATATGGACATTGGGCACCATCATCGTGCAGAGCCCCATGAGTCAATGTGTAATTCGAACCCTGCTAAGAAACAAGTTCCCAGACAGGTGCAGGGAGGCCTCAGCTGCAGAAGGAGGTAACAAACACCCACTTCCATAGTCTGTGGCATTGGGGATCACACCCACTTCCCTAGTATGTGGCATTGGGGGGTCACACCCACTTCCCTAGTCTGTGGCATTGGGGATCACACCCACCTCCCTAGTCTGTGGCATTGGGGGGTCACACACCCACTTCCCTAGTCTGTGGCATTGGGGGTCACACCCACTTCCCTAGTCTGTGGCATTGGGGGGTCACACCCACTTCCCTAGTCTGTGACATTGGGGGGTCACACCCACTTCCCTAGTCTGTGGCATTGGGGGGTCACACTCACTTCCCTAGTCTGTGGCATTGGGGGGTCACACACCCACTTCCCTAGTCTGAGGCATTGGGGAGTCACACCCACTTCCCTGGTCTGTGGCATTGGGGGGTCACACCCACTTCCCTAGTCTGTGGCATTGGGGAGTCACACCCACTTCCCTGGTCTGTGGCATTGGGGGGTCACACCCACTTCCCTAGTCTGTGGCATTGGGGAGTCACACCCACTTCCCTGGTCTGTGGCATTGGGGATCACACCCACTTCCCTAGTCTGTGGCATTGGGGAGTTACACCCACTTCCCTAGTCTGTGGCATTGGGGAGTCACACCCACGTCCCTAGTCTGTGGCATTGGGGAGTCACACCCACTTCCCTAGTCTGTGGCATTGGGGAGTTACACCCACTTCCCTGGTCTGTGGCATTGGGGAGTCACACCCACTTCCCTATTCTGTGGCATTGGGGAGTCACACCCACTTCCCTAGTCTGTGGCATTGGGGGTCTCACCGCTGCCTGGTGCTCTCTATTACTGGTTTTGTTCTTGGCCTTAACTATGATTAGAAGCAGACCCCTCTTTGTTATCTTAAGCTGAGAGTTGAAACATAGTGTTTTCGCACAAACACGTTTGAGGTCGTGGAGTTACTCTGACATACAGTAGATAAAGGGGTGTGTGAAGTGCAGTGTGGATAGTCTGGTGGATAGATAGCCCTAATACACTAAGCTAGGCTATATTCTCTGGTGGCTGTCTTGCTCTCAGAAGCATCTGACTTCCCCTTGGTGGGTGTGGATGTAGATGACAACGGGTAAAGTTTGCCTCGCCTCCTGGGCGTCCCAGGGGCTGAGGAATCATCGGTTTGAGGCGGTCTGGGTTTTAGCGGAAGTGCAGTCTGCGCCCGCACGGATATGAGCTGCCTCCGGACTTCTGTAACTGCAGCCCCCCGGCGTGGGCGCTGAGGGGAGGGGCTGTCGGTCCGGGAAGTGGAGTAGCAACAGGGGGAGGTGCTGAGGCTACGGGGGGAGGGGCATGCAGAGAGAGGGGCTCGGGAGATAACCCCACGCAGGGGAGTCTGGGGGGTGGAGAATAAGGAGGAGGAGTTGGCCCGGGGTCCAGGTCGGGACTGCAGAGTCTGGGACCTCTGGTGCAGTGGAACATTTATTCTTGGGGTCCTAGTTTTATGAGATTGATGCCTGAAACACAGAGATACACCACAGAGATAGTCATATATGTAGAATAATGCTTTGAATTCTGAATTCTGTTCTAGAATTTTGCATAAAGATCATAATCTGGAGGTTTTCACATAAGATTAATATTATTATCAATTCAGAATATTATTCAAAGGGCTGGGTGAACAACAGAGTGGATAAAAGGCAGCCTTGACGTGAGCCCCTAGAGATCGGGAATTGATAAGGACATGTGTTTCCTGTCAAATACACTTTTAGTTGAACCTACCTAGTATATATAGTTGAAAGTTGGGGTTTGTGGAGATTAGCATTGGGGCCAGTTTGGGAGAAAGCATGAAACGGTGTAACAGAGGATCCCTGCAGCTTAACAGGCGTGACAGGACGGGGTATTCTGCTCCTTTGACGCCCCTCACTCCTCTCCCCCCAAATTCCCCTCTCCTTCCTGGGCGGATAGTTGTCCTCATCATGGGTGTCTTCCTCTGACTGGATCTCTGCTGGAACTTTACAGCCATCATCCACAGAGGACGCTGAGGAAACAGAAGCCAGTCTTAGCATGCGACCTTGCCTCCTTTCCATGACCAGCCGGGCTAGGTGAGGTCGCTTGGCCCTCTGACGAGACTTGAATGACTGGGACGCCGCCGACTGGTCCTGGTCCGAGCTGGTGTCCTCCTCAGACCGAGAGAGAACCGGGATTCTGCTAATTTTCTGAGGCCTGGTCTGTTTGCTGGCCTCTGACAATTTTTCTGGATCACCAGGGTCCTTGGGTTCCTCCTGTGGAGAAGCCTCATTGTTTTGTTCGAGCTGGACTTGGCTCTCCTTCTCTGCTAACATCACGTCTTGGGCAGGCTCCATCTCAGAGGAAACAACAATAGGGGTGTCCTCTGTTTCAGAATCTAACTTGGTTTCCATTGAAATGACCAGGATATCCTGGGCTTCAGGTTCTTCTGGGGGACCAGGAATGGGAGAGGAATGGTTTGACTGGATCGCTGGCTGGGCTTCGTCCCCAAGTTCTGACTCTTCTTCCATCTCTTTTTCTGGGGGGATTAACTCCTCAACCTCTTTCTTTGCAACATCTTTTTCCTCCTCCTTACCCCTGTTGTCTCTCTCTGGGGAACCTGGGATTGCTCTCTCGGGAACTTCCTCCTTGGACCTACTCTCTCTCTTCCTCTCCTCCTCCTTCTCCTCATCAAACCTGCTCACTTCGTCCCCTTCCTCGTCTTTCTCAAAGATGTTGCTTTCTGATCCACTCTCCCTCCTCTGTACGTCGTATGTCTTTTGGAACTCCCCTTCAGATCCACTCTCCCTCTCCTCTTCACTGTCTCTGTTTGGAACCTCACCCTCAGATCCACTCTCCCTCTCCAAGTCTTTGTCTGAACGGTCCACATCGGATCTGCTCTCCCTGCTCCTCTCTTTCTCTCCATTCAAGACATCCTCCTCTTTCTCTTCTTCCGAGTGGTTCTCCTGTTCGTCTGTGGGCTCCTCAACCAGCCCAGGGAGCAGCAGCTTGAGCTGCAGAGTCCCTGAGGAGCTCATCACATTATGGTGGGTAGTCTCGGCAATGTGTACGAATGTCCGCTCTACTTTGGTGAAAGGAGGGGAGGTGCTGGTGGGAGTAACAACATTGGGCGCCACATTGACCAGGATGGCGGAGACGGCCGTCGAAGGCGGTTTGGGCTCGGACTTCAACTGGGAGAACAAAGTACCTGGCTCAGACACGTCGAGCAGGCTTCCCAGAGGTCCCAGAGCTCTCTCGCACTGGGGTGTGATGGCTGCCAGCGTCCCCTGGTGGCTCCCGGCATCGTCCGGGGGCAGATCGCCCACCACGGCAAGGGACCTCCTCACGTCTCCAGGGGAGAAGAGCACCAGGGTCTTGGAGCCTTCCTCCAGCTCCAGGTCCGGATCACCACCAAACCCCACTCCTGCAGAGGCCCGGTGAGGGTAGTCCCGAGGAGGCTCGTCTGCAAGAAGAGTAGAGGGAGCTCCATCATCACACTCCTGGCTGTGCTCGCTGCTCTTGGGGCTCCCATCACCGCTGGACACTGCCCCAGCCCCAGCCCCGACCTCAGCGGCATCCACATTCCCATCCTGACCCTGCTCAACACAGGTTCTGGAATCAACCTCAAAGGAGGTTTGGAGAGGCGGAAGGGTGGCGGCGCCGGTGAGCATGGCAGAGAGGAAGTCCACCCGTCGAAAGCGATGCTGGGCCAGCGTGGGAAGGTTAGGCCTTTCTCGCTCTACACCCTGGAAGTTGAGGTCCTCCCCACTGCCACCCTGGTATGGGCTGATCTGCTCCAGGGCCTGCAGCACATCACAGAGAGAGGCTGTAGTACACAAGTATCAAAGAAAAAGAAATACTTTCCCTGAACCCCACACTCTTAGAAAAAAAGGTGTTATCTAGAAACTAAAAGGCTTATTCAGCTGTTCCCATAGGATAATCCCTTGGAGAACCCTTTTGGTTCCAGGTAGAGCCCTTTTCACAGTGGGTACTACATGGAACCAAAAAGGCTTCTAGCTGGAACAAAAAAGGGTTCTACCTGGAACCAAAAATAGTTCTCCTATGGGGAAAGCCGAATAACCCTTTTGGAACCCTTTTTTCTAAGAGTGTAGGACATAATAATGAACTATCAGATGTATTATATAACAATGAGTTAATGAAATGAAAAGGACAAACATACGAAGAATACCCTCACAGACTTCAGTACACATCAATACACACAGACACCTGCAAACTGTTGCAGAGCAGAACCTGTTTATGACCTTAAAAACATTAACATATTAGAAAACTTTGGATACGTTTAAAAATGACTACCATAGCATCAAAACATTTTCCATTAGCCATGACTGAATAAACACAAAATGCAGCAAAGGCTAAATTAAGTACTTCCCAAATCCTTGAATCATATTTTGGTTGTATACAAGCGTCTGAGAATTGTCTAGTATAGTTGACACACATGGATAAAAAAAGGCACAGAAAGTCCATAGCACAGCATTATACATATAATACTGTATATATGTACATGTTGTGTTCTCTGTTTTCTTTTATATTGCTCAACCCAGGTATGATTTCATGTGTAGCCATGGTTACAAACAGTGATTGCCAAATGTATGTACAGCTGTGAAGCAAATATACAAGATCACACGACGAGATGACATCAAAGTGCTGAAACATTGTCGATCCATGTACTAATATTCATTTTTTGTATGTTTATTTACAAAATGGCTTGATATACATGCTTTTAAATACATAATGTTATACATAACTCTACAGGGTTATTGTGATACAAAAACAAATGCTTATAATATATTCACAAAAAGAGAATAGTGACTGTACTGTCCTCTACTGAGAGACACTCACGGATCACGATGTTGTTCAAATAATGGTTGACATCTTTTACATTCGCTCCAAAGTGTTAAAAAACTATGATTGCCACTGTATTATCTTACATATTCCCATTCCAACCCACCTCCCACATACTGTACATTATTTGCAATGAACTGGAGAATAGTTCAGTTTTTCCAGTACAGCGAATCACTAGACAGCCTTTGAAGAATTTGAGTCGACAAGGACTTTTATACAAGAGTCTCTTCTTTCACTGAACAGATGTAGAATCTTCATTTGAGCACTCTTTTGATGCTGAGAATTTTCCTGCACAGCAGGAAAGTGCATTTGAGTTGTGTTTTTCGATTCCACTTTGAAATTTCAGACTTGATTTGCCCTAACGAAGAAAATGTATGAACCATACAAAAATGTCCAATCATTATCATCCAGATAATAATTCACATTTGGTGTTGCTGCAGGATTATTTTCCTGCTGTAGCAAATTGGCTCAAATTAAGATCCTACATCTGTATCACTCACAGACACATTATTTATTTTTTCAACTTTATTTAACCAGGTAGGCCAGTTGAGCACAAGTTCTCATTTACAACTGCGACCTGGCCAAGATTGGAACACTGGGCAATAAATAAGTGACTCAGAAACCAGATAATGTGTTTCCTCTTGACGTCTGTCTTTCCACAAGCACAAATAAGTCACCAAGATCTACATGTAATCAGGACAGTACACACAGGACTGGAGCAACATTACACAGGCTACTAAGCAGCATCATTACGGTATATGATTGCATGCCATTTTACATGAGAATGCTTCAGTAGGAAAACTCCCAAAACCCACTTCAATATTACCAGACAAACAAAATGTTTTTAACAAATGTTTTTAACAGATGCCTACCAACCGTACTTAGGTATTCACTGATCCGTGAGTATACTTTTCTTATTTGGAAATAAACCAAAGTGCAGCAGATAAACTGTAGACCAGCGTAAACAAGGACCTATCACATCAGACTTTACTAGTTCAAGCGAAGTGGCGTCCGATATTATTTATTGTACGAACTGAACTGAGATCAGGGCCCATATTCACAAAGCACCTCAGGAGTAGGAGTGCTAATCTAGCATACATGTTCCTTTTTAGATCATAATGAATAAGATTACATGGACAGGGGATACCTGATCTTAGATCAGCACTCCTACCCTGAGATGATCGACATAGAGCCTCAGAACTAAGCTTCATCAGAGGGTGATAAATACATTCAGTGAATGTCATTATTGGATCACTGAAAACAGTGAAATTGATGGAAGACCAACCGGGCAACTGTATTATATTTCCCCCCCCTTTCCCCCTTTGTTACCATTATACAATCTAGACATGGCCTCAATTCAATTAAACCTGCATTGTGGTGTTAAAGCAGTATAGCTCTTCTTTTCCCATGGTCAAATGAAATGAATTGATAGAGCAGTGTTGGGTACTGTCAAATCCATAGAATTAGGAATCAGAATGGATCATAACAAGAGTGGTGTGATGGAAAACCTCCAATCATGTTGATTTGATCAACATTGCTATCATGTTGACTTAGATGTGATGGTAAGAAGATTAAATCCTGGATTTAACCATAGAGACATAAATCCTAAATCCTACTACTACTGGCCCTAAGCGAGCAGATAACTCTCGCACCTCCGGCACCATATAGGCCTACTTCCCCCTCACGGCAGGGATCCCGGTTCAAACCCAGCATCAGCCCTTCTGCTCCTATCCTGTCATTAAACAATTATTATGAAAAGGACTTTGGAAATTCTGTTCTCCTTTGTAAAAAGGATGAAAAAAAATAAAAGCACTAGTACTAGGTAGAGAAGAAAGTTTGTAAACAAAGGCACAGCGTAAACATTACTAGGGCAGGTTCAATTGAATTTCAGCCTAAATCCCCTCCTTTTAAAACAATTACAGTAGTTAGCAACACATTTTGACAATATGGACATTTCATAAATCTATAGTTATGACTGGTGCATCAAAATGAAGATGTGTTCTTAACAAGAGCTGTGTCCTCTGTCCAGACTCAAAGGCAAGATAAATTAAATGATTCACAACAGTAAACTAGAGACAATTATGGAAAATAAATCATTATTGCTGGTAATACTGTCACAACTGAAACTGAATACAATATGATAGACATGTTATAAATGTGTTATATACATCTTATAAACATTTATATGCAGTAAGAAAGCAGCATTCCACTGCAATGAGGGAAACTATTGCCTATCAATCTACTGCTTATCAATCTATTGCATATCAATCTATTGCATATCAATCTACTGCATATCAATATATTGCCTATCAATATATTGCCTATCAATCTATTGCCTATCAATCTACTGCCTATCAATATATTGCCTATCAATCTACTGCATATCAATATATTGCCTATCAATCTATTGCCTATCAATCTATTGCCTATCAATCCATTTCCTATCAATCTATTGCCTATCAATCTATTGCCTATCAATCTACTGCCTATCAATCCATTTCCTATCAATCTATTGCCTATCAATCTACTGCTTATCAATCTATTGCCTATCAATCTACTGCATATCAATATATTGCCTATCAATCTACTGCCTATCAATCCATTTCCTATCAATCTACTGCATATCAATATATTGCCTATCAATCTATTGCCTATCAATCTATTGCCTATCAATCTACTGCCTATCAATCCATTTCCTATCAATCTATTGCCTATCAATCTATTGCCTATACTGATCCGTGACAGTAATCATTTCTCTCTGTTCATCTCAACATCCTGGCACATTGACTGTGATAAAGCAGCATCTCCAATGACCATTCAACATTTTGCTATGCTTTATTTGAAATAAAAAAACGAAGCGATTTTGGCTTTAAACTAGATCAAACAAGAACAACATGTGAATGAAGATGGCAATAGTGGTGGTGGTGATGATGATCTACACACACGCATGCCTGTGCCAGTCCTAAAGCACTCCTAAGCATGTGCAGATGAATGCCCGGGCAGAGCAGAAATGACTACAGTACTCAGTGCTTGAATAAAAACAGCATCTTTCAAAAAACGAGTGTCAGTGTACAATAAAGTGGTGTGTACAGTGTCTGTGGTGTACAAGGTTTTGGACCATGTGGTTTTCTCTCCCCCTCTTTCCCCCTCCTGGTTCTCCTTCTCTGTCCCTCCACGGAGCTGTATGCCTCGTGGGGTGGCCTGGTTCGGCTTGGATATCCAGGGACCTTGCCTGCACTTCCTCAAGAAGGACAAAATGCAATCCTACTATTCCTGGCCCACGGTCCCACAAACCCACAGGTACACCCGGAGCACAGGGTACAGGCCGGGCCGGGGGGCCTCAGTTTACTGCACAATAAAAAATAAAAAACATTTAGTAATATTCCCTATTTTAAAACCTTCCAATCCCCCTAGATATAGCCAGGACTGTGTTTTTTCTGTGAGGAGGAGGGATATTGTTGTGGTTCGTGAAAAGGCGCTGCATGTGGTTACACAAAATGTCAGATACAACCCCTACTGGGCTTTTTTATCCGATCACGTCTTGTTCATTAGTTTAGCCAGCATCTGTTGTATCTGGAGTCGGGATAGGTTGAGGACAGAGTGTCGTGGTCGCGACCCCCCGGGGCTGCCGGGTACCAGGGGCATGTGGCGCCGCGAGGGGAGACGGGCAGGGCTGCTCTCGGCAGAGCGGCTTCTCTGGATCAACGCCCCAGCTTCCAAGTTACCATGGGGATACTGCTCCGTCTCCAGGGTAGAGGACGAGAACACGTACGACGCCAATCTTCTCAATTGGTTGGGCCTCGGGAAAGAGTGGTGCGGGTGGTGGGGGTGGGGCCTATCCTCCTCCAACTGAAAAAGACCAATAAGAGTGGAGGAGAAAGGCATCAGGTGGGGGTATGGCCAAGAAGACTCCGTATCTTCTCTATCTCTGCTGTCATGGGAATGTCTGTGTGTCTGTCTGGGTCTCTACGTGTCTGGGTCTCTGTGCGTCTGGGTCTCTGTGCGTCTGGGTCTCTGTTTGTATGTGTGTCTGGGTCTCTGTGCATCTGGGTCTCTGTGTGTCTGGGTCTCTGTGTGTCTGGGTCTCTGTTCGTATGTGCGTCTGGGTCTCTGCGTGTCTGGTCTCTGCTTGTATGTGTGTCTGGGTCTCTGTGTGTATGTGTGTCTGGGTCTCTGTGTGTATGTGTGTCTGGGTCTCTGTGTGTATGTGTGTCTGGGTCTCTGTGTGTATGTGTGTCTGGGTCTCTGTGTGTATGTGTGTCTGGGTCTCTGTGTGTCTGGGTCTCTGCTTGTATGTGTGTCTGGGTCTCTCTATGTGTATCTGGGTCTCTGTTTGTATGTGCGTCTGGGTCTCTGTTTGTATGTGCGTCTGGGTCTCTGTTTGTATGTGCGTCTGGGTCTCTGTTTGTATGTGCGTCTGGGTCTCTGTTTGTATGTGCGTCTGGGTCTCTGTTTGTATGTGCGTCTGGGTCTCTGTTTGTATGTGCGTCTGGGTCTCTGTTTGTCTGTGCGTCTGGGTCTCTGTTTGTCTGTGCGTCTGGGTCTCTGTTTGTATGCGCGTCTGGGTCTCTCTATGTGTGTCTGGGTCTCTGTTTGTATGTGTGTCTGGGTCTCTGTTTGTATGTGTGTCTGGGTCTCTATGTGTCTGTGCGTCTGGGTCTCTGTGCATCTGGGTCTCTCTATGTGTGTCTGGGTCTCTCTATGTGTGTCTGTGTCTCTGCTTGTATGTGTGTCTGGGTTTCTCTATGTGTGTCTGGGTCTCTGTGTCTGGGTCTCTCTATGTGTGTCTGGGTCTCTGCTTGTATGTGTGTCTGGGTCTCTGTTTGTATGTGTGTCTGGGTCTCTGTTTGTATGCGCGTCTGGGTCTCTGTTTGTATGCGCGTCTGGGTCTCTGTTTGTATGCGCGTCTGGGTCTCTGTTTGTATGCGCGTCTGGGTCTCTGTTTTTGTATGCGCGTCTGGGTCTCTGTTTTTGTAGGCGCGTCTGGGTCTCTGTTTTTGTAGGCGCGTCTGGGTCTCTGTTTTTGTAGGCGCGTCTGGGTCTCTGTTTTTGTAGGCGCGTCTGGGTCTCTGTTTTTGTAGGCGCGTCTGGGTCTCTGTTTTTGTAGGCGCGTCTGGGTCTCTGTTTTTGTAGGCGCGTCTGGGTCTCTGTTTTTGTAGGCGCGTCTGGGTCTCTGTTTTTGTAGGCGCGTCTGGGTCTCTGTTTTTGTAGGCGCGTCTGGGTCTCTGTTTTTGTAGGCGCGTCTGGGTCTCTGTTTTTGTAGGCGCGTCTGGGTCTCTGTTTTTGTAGGCGCGTCTGGGTCTCTGTTTTTGTAGGCGCGTCTGGGTCTCTGTTTTTGTATGCGCGTCTGGGTCTCTGTTTTTGTAGGCGCGTCTGGGTCTCTGTTTTTGTAGGCGCGTCTGGGTCTCTGTTTTTGTAGGCGCGTCTGGGTCTCTGTTTTTGTAGGCGCGTCTGGGTCTCTGTTTTTGTAGGCGCGTCTGGGTCTCTGTTTTTGTATGCGCGTCTGGGTCTCTGTTTTTGTAGGCGCGTCTGGGTCTCTGTTTTTGTAGGCGCGTCTGGGTCTCTGTTTTTGTATGCGCGTCTGGGTCTCTGTTTTTGTATGCGCGTCTGGGTCTCTGTTTTTGTATGCGCGTCTGGGTCTCTGTTTTTGTATGCGCGTCTGGGTCTCTGTTTGTATGCGCGTCTGGGTCTCTGTTTGTATGCGCGTCTGGGTCTCTGTTTGTATGCGCGTCTGGGTCTCTGTTTGTATGCGCGTCTGGGTCTCTGTTTTTGTATGCGCGTCTGGGTCTCTGTTTGTATGCGCGTCTGGGTCTCTGTCTGTGCGTCTGGGTCTCTGTCTGTGCGTCTGGGTCTCTGCGCGTCTGGGTCTCTGTTTGTATGTGTGCCTGGGTCTCTGTTTGTATGTGTGTATGGGTCTCTGTCTGTATGTGTGTCTGGGTCTCTGCAAGTCTGGGTCTCTGCGACTGTGCGTCTCTGCACGTCTGGGTCTCTGCGCGTCTGGGTGTCTCGGGTCTCTGTCTGTATGTGTGTCTCGGGTCTCTGTCTGTATGTGTATCGGTCTCTGGGTCTCTGCGTCCGAGCGACTGGGTCTCTGTGCGTCTGGGTTTCCGCACGTCTGGGTGTCTGGGTCTCCGCACGTCTGGGTGTCTGGGTCTCCGCGCGTCTGGGTCTCCGCGCGTCTGGGTCTCCGCGCGTCTGGGTCTCCGCGCGTCTGGGTCTCCGCGCGTCTGGGTCTCCGCGCGTCTGGGTCTCCGCGCGTCTGGGTCTCCGCGCGTCTGGGTCTCCGCGCGTCTGGGTCTCTATGTGTCTGGGTGCATGTTGCAGTGAGCCCACCACACGCACAGACAGCAGAACTATAATGGGAGGGATCTCTTTTTTGGGAGGGATAAACGAGACCTATGCACAATCGTTTGGGTGGGGTTTTATTTTAAAAAAGGATGATGTTCGAGTGTTTCAGTTTTTGCCGACTGTCACTGGACATGGATATGCAGGTACAGGCCAATAATATTTTGTCAAGATATTTAAATCGGGTTTCGAAGAGGCAGAGATTGACATGGCGCGGAGAAAGGAGAAACATATCACTACTTGTGTTGTGGAACAGTTTTTGTGTACTGGAACAGTTTACCATCATGACCCATAACACTCCTACAGTACATGCTCCTTTGATTGACACATGTGAATCAGATACATATTTGCTATCAGAACATGCACTGACACCACAGCATCATCCTGCATCATCAGCACAAAATGGTTGAAATGGCTGCTATCTTGAACAGGTCTCTAGAAAAATATATCTTTGTATCAATGAGAAAATAATAATGATTAAACCAAATAAAAACTAAAGGGAACACTTGATATGGATATTCTATCTGTAGATGCTCTACAGACTATCAGTAACATTTCAACTAACTACTAACTCTAACCTCAGTGGTTTAAAGTACTTACGTAAAAATACTTTCTTGGGGTTATCTGTACTTTACTTGACTTAGTACTTTACTTGACAACCTTCACTTTTTACTTCACTGCATTCCTAAAGAAAATAATGTACTTTTTACACCATACATTTACTCTGACAACCTAAATGTACTCGTTACATTTTGAATGCTGAGCAGGACACGAAAATTGTCAAATTTCATTTATCAAGAAAACATCCCTGGTCATCCCTACTGCCTCTGGCCTGGCGGACTCACTAAACACAAATGCTTTGTTTGTAAATGATGTGAGTGGCTATGCGTACATTTTGTTTGTAAATGATGTGAGTGGCTATGCGTACATTTTGTTTGTAAATGATGTCTGAGTGGCTATGCGTACATTTTGTTTGTAAATGATGTGAGTGGCTATGCGTACATTTTGTTTGTAAATGATGTGAGTGGCTATGCGTACATTTTGTTTGTAAATGATGTCTGAGTGGCTATGCGTGCATTTTGTTTGTAAATGATGTCTGAGTGGCTCTGCGTACATTTTGTTTGTACATTTACATTTACATTTAAGTCATTTAGCAGACGCTCTTATCCAGAGCGACTTACAAATTGGTGCATTCACCTTATGATATCCAGTGGAACAACCACTTTACAATAGTGCATCTAACTCTTTTAAGGGGGGGGGGGGGGGGGGTTAGAAGGATTACTTTATCCTATCCTAGGTATTCCTTAAAGAGGTAGGGTTTCAGGTGTCTCCGGAAGGTGGTGATTGACTCCGCTGACCTGGCGTCGTGAGGGAGTTTGTTCCACCATTGGGGTGCCAGAGCAGCGAACAGTTTTGACTGGGCTGAGCGGGAACTGTACTTCCTCAGAGGTAGTTTGTAAATTTGTAAATGATGGTTTGTAAATGATGTCTGAGTGGCTATGCGTACATTTTGTTTGTAAATGATGTCTGAGTGGCTCTGCGTACATTTTGTTTGTAAATGATGTCTGAGTGGCTATGCGTACATTTTGTTTGTAAATGAGTGTCTGAGTGTTGGAGTGTGCCCCTGGCTATCCATACATTTTGAAAACAAGAAAATGGTGCCGTCTGCTTTGCTTAATATAAGGAATTTTAAATGATTTATACTTTTACTTTTGATACTGAAGTATAATTTAGCAATTACATTTACTTTTGATACTTAAGTATATTTAAAACCAAATACTTTTCGACTTTTACTCAAGTAGTATTTTACTGGCTGATTTCACCTCTACTTGAGTAACTTTCTATTAAGGTATCTGTACTTTTACTCAAGTATGACAATTGGGTACTTTTTCCACCACTGCCTAACCCTAGCTCTAAACCTGACCTTAACCCTTATCCTATCGCTAAACTTAACCCTTACACTTTATCTAAACCTAACCCTAACCGTAGCAAGCAATTGCTCATCAACAGATAGTTGATAGTATGACCATCTGCAGATCCTTTACAGATGGAAAATCAAACTTTCACTCCACCCATTTTAGTGACGGAAATCTATGTAACTGCCCAAGTGAATGTTATTAAAACTATGGCTGTAATTCAGTCATTGCAGATAACAGTTCCTCCACACTGCTGTGCTTCATGAAGTTTGTTTGCACAGCTGTGTGTCCCGGATGGAGGAAGTACATTTTCTATAGGAATCTGCAGTGCTGTCGCATACACTGGGTGACGTACTAAATACAACACTACCGGTATAAACACAGTACCAATATTATTCATGGACTTTGTGACAGCTTTGTCATTACAGGCTTTAGTCAGTGGATAGATGAAGCGGAAATACAGTAAGCTCTGCACTGCACTGAAAATGATCAAATGAACAGTGGGTATACATCCACGTATACGGACCTTCAAAAAGTAACTACCAAAGCCTGACAAGATTAAGAATAAGTATACCATTCTTTCAAATTGTGTCCAGTTACATTGTGGACACAGGAAATAACAGGGGAACCTAGACATAAACCCGCAAAAAGACAAACACAGATGCAGACAAAGACAGTCCCATTTCAATTTAATTCATATGGACCCCAAACCAGACAAACACACACACCAACACACAAACCATTTCTCTACCCCACAGCCCATTGCTCTTACCTGTCCGTGAGCTCCAAAGTACTCCGACTGTGGCCGTGGTCTGTGTCCACGGCTATGAGGCAGAGTGTGATAACCTGGGTACCCAGGACTGGCCCCATTAGAACCCTCCCCTTCTGGCGGCGCCCCAACGCCTCCTGCTCGCATCTTTGGCCTCACCACCACCTCTCCACCTCCAGCTCCCCGTAACCTCCTCCACTCCTCCATTTCGTCTAGGGGCCTCAGCTCCTCAGGTTCCTCATCGGTGGTGGGCCCCGAGGTGGTGGGCTCAGCCCTTGGGCCCAGGAGACCCAGGAAGTCCTGGAGCTCAGTCTCCTTGTCGATGATCACCCACTCCTTGCTGTCAAAGTCTTCCTCCTCGGCGAGTGGTACAGACCGGATGAACGCGTTACTGTGGGCCTCGGGGTCGGCCACAGAGGCTACGGAGACCTCTTGACCTGGTCTACCACTGCCACCCTGCCGGTCCCCACCTCCTCCCTCCAGGGAGTGCATCTGGGCCGGCTGGGAGGACTGCACGTGGCGGGACGGGGATCCCAGGATGTCCATACGAGACCTGGTAGGGAGACACAAAATCATTGTCAAAAACCTTGGTAAATGTTCATTTTGACTGTGTGCATGTGTGTTGTGTTTTAATGTGTTTTCAGTGTATGTGTGTGTTTGTTTGTGTCCCCCGGGGGGGCCAGCGGGCTCTGAAAATGTAATAATATATATATTTTTGGGTGGGGGGGGGGGGCTGGAGGTCACGTCACAAGCCATGGCAAAAATATTTTGAATTACAGGAGATTAGATATAAAACTGCAATTTTCCTCTCTGCCACATTTCCCTCCCTTGCTCAGACCTTGCAGTGAAGCCCTGTGAAACTGTGGTACACCACTGGTCTCAGGGTAGTAAGTTAGTGGTCTGTTGAAATCCCTTAAGTGGTCGGTGGAGTTAACTCCCTCCTGGTTAGCCCTGTCCAGGGGTGACGTTGTCCGGGCCACAGGATCTCCTAACCCTGTCTCCCGACCCACGTGTCTCAGTCCCAAGTAGTTATGCTGCAATAGCTTGTATGTGCTGGGGGAGCTAGGGTCAGCCTGTCTTATCTGGTGTACCGTGATCTTAGGCTCCCACTCCATCTCTTTCTTTTTTGTTGTTGTTTTGGGACCCGTGGTCCGTATTGACGCCATTCTGGGTCCGGATCCGAACTGCAGTCGACCTGTTGAGTATGGCTGCTCTATAGCCATGGTTACTATCTGACCCTGTTGGTCATCTATGAACGTTTGAACATCTTGAAAAAACGATCTGGCCCTAATGGCCATGTACTCTTATGATCTCTACCCAATACAACCAGCAGAGGACTGGCCACCCCTCGCAGCCTGGTTCCTCTCTAGGTTTCTTCCCAGGTTCCTGTCTTCTAGGGAGTTTTTCCTAGCCAATGCTTGATCTTTGGGGGTTTACGCTGGTGCTGATGCAAAAAGGGCTTTATAACATCTATTTGATTGATTGATGTGTGGTGTGTACATAAAGTATACATACGCACAACAGTGTTTAAGTTGTCTGCACTATACACTGAGTGTACAAAACATTAGAAGCACCTTCCTAATATTGAGCTGAACCCCCTTTTGCACTCAGAACAGCGCAATTGGGGCATGGACTGTACAAGTTGTCAAAAGCATTCCACAGGGAGGCTGGCCCATGTTGACTCCAGTGCTTCCCAAAGTTGTGTCAAGTTGGCTGGATTTCCTTTGGATGGTGGACTATTCTTGATACACACAGGAAACTGTTGTGCATGAAAAACCCAGTAGCATTGCAATTCTTGACTCAAACCAGTGATCCAGGAACCTACTAGCATTTATTTATTTTTCCAGGTAAGTTGACTGAGAACACATTCTAATTTACAGCAATGACCTGGGGAATAGTTACAGGGGAGAGGAATGAGCCAAATGTAACCTGGGGATGATTAGGTGACCAGATTGGGAATTTATCCAGGACACCAGGGTTAACCCCCCTACTCTTACAATAAGTGCCATGGGATCTTTTAGTGACCACAGAGTCAGGACACCGTTTAACATCCAATCCGAAAGACAGCACCCTACACAGGGCAATGCCCCCAATCACTGCTCTGGGAAAGAGTGCCTCCTACTGGCCCTCCAACACCACTTCCAGCAGCATCTCATCTCTCATCCAGGGCCCAAACAGGACCAACCCTGCTTAGCTTCAAAAGCAAGCCAGCAGCGGGATGCAGGGTGGTATGCTGCTGGCCATATCCTGTTCAAAAGCACTTAAATATTTTGTCTTGCCCATTCACCCTCTAAATGGCACACATACACAATCCATGTCTCTATTGTCTCAAGGCTTAAAAATCTTTCTTTAACCTGTCTCCTCCCCTTTATCCACATTGATTGAAGTGGATTTAACAAGTGACATCAATAAGAGATCATATCTTTCTCCTGGACTCACCTGGTCAGTCTGTCATGGAAAGAGCTGGTGTTCCTAATGTTTTGTACACTCAGTGTATAGCGCCCTCACCCTCGTTTGTCGTAGATGTCTGGTCTCCCGTCTGCGGCGGACAGACGATCTGACTCTGGGCTGTTGATCCTCCGGTACCGCAGAGCGCAGACCTGAGCACCAGTCATTTCTGGAGGAGCTCCACCCACGAGGGCATCAGGACACGTCCCTCTAGCAGGCTCCTCTTCCTCCGCAGCCAACTGCCCCTGGGGGAAAGGGCGTTTCTAGGGTTACCACTGTTAACCATCACTGTCAAGAGTTAGACCTATTGTGTACTGCAGGTATATAGCAGCTTGAACTCTATTGTAAAGGTGTTATTATTTACTTTACCATGTTTGAGCACTTTCAATTCATTGTAAACACAGTACCTGAAATACAGTTGAAGTCAGAAGTTTACATACACCTTAGCCAAATACATTTAATCTCAGTTTTTCACAATTCCTGACGTTTATTCCTAGTAACAATGTCCTGTTTTAGGTCAGTTAGGATCACCACTTTATTTTAAGAATGTGAAATGTCAGAATAATAGTAGAGAGAATGATTTATTTCAGCTTTTATTTCTGTAATAACATTCCCAGTGGGTCAGAAGTTTACATACATTCAATTAGTATTTGGTAGCATTGCCTTTAAATTGTTTAACTTGGGTCAAACATTTTGGGTAGCCTTCCACAATAAGTTGGGTGAATTTCGGCCCATTCCTCCTAACATAGCTGGTGTAACTGAGTCAGGTTTGTAGGCATCTTTGCTCGCACACACTTTTTCAGTTCTGCCCACACATTTTCTATAGGATTGAGGTCAGGGCTTTGTGATGGCTACTCCAATACCTTGATTTTGTTGTCCTTAAGCCATTTTGCCACAACTTTGGAAGTATGCTTGGGGTAATTGTCCATTTCGAAGACCCATTTGCGACCAAGCTTTTAACTGCCTGACTGATGTCTTGAGATGTTGCTTCAATATATCCACATAATTTTCCTTCCTCGTGATGCCAACTATTTTGTGAAGTGCACCAATCCTTCCTGCAGCAAAGCACCCCCACAACATGATGCTGCCACCCCCATGCCTCACGGTTGGGAGGGTGTTCTTCGGCTTGCAAGCCTCACCCTTTTTCCTCCAAACATAACGATGGTCATTATGACCAAACAGTTAAATTTTGTTTTATCAGACCAGGGGACATTTCTCCAAAAAGTACAATCTTAGTTCCCATGTGGAGATGCATACCATAGTCTGGCTTTTTTATGGCGGTTTTGGAACAGTTTTTTAGTTTAGTTTATTAATTCGACCATTTAAAAAAACAAGCACACATAAAACTTAAAAGCCATACATGCACATGAATAAAATCATCGAGGAAAACACACAATAAAGTCTGGGACTTATTTCCATTGTGGTCCTCTTGAGACAAGATGGCTATACAAGATCGAACACGGTATGGCAGTGAAATAATAAAACAAAAACATAAAAGAAGAACATCTATCTCATCATTCCAGTTACATCATAGGGGTTATTCATATGGGCACAGAGGACATCAAACATATTTTTACTTTATTTTTTAAAGATGTCCAGAGAGGACGTTGTTTTTATAGGCAGAGGCAACTCATTCCATTCTGAGGCTCCAGTATACAAGAAAGTACCTTTCCCAGCATTACTCCTGAACCTGTATAAGCACACATCAGCAACACCTGATCTGGTGCTGTGATTGTGTGCATCCCTAACACAAGGAAAGTTGTCACGTTCTGACCTTAGTTCCTTTTTTATGTCTTTATTTTAGTTTGGTCAGGGCGTGAGTTGGGGTGGGCATTCTATGTTGTTTTTCTATGTTTTGTTCTAGTCGTTATATTTCTATGTGTTTGGCCTAGTATGGTTCTCAATCAGAGGCAGGTGTCGATCATTGTCTCTGATTGAGAATCATACTTAGGTAGCCTGTTTTCCCACTATGGCTTGTGGGTAGTTATTTTCTGTTTAGTGTTTTTGTTTGCACCTTACAGAACTGTTCGTTTGTCGGTTTGTTGTTTTTGTTCAGTATTCATTCTTTATTAAATTATTATGAATACGTACCACGCTGCACTTTGGTCTTCTTCCACCAACGACAACCGTTACAAAAGTAGTCACTTAAATATCTGGGCGCAGGACCATAAATACTCCTGTAAACCAAACCTAGTCTAATCTGGGACACCCTAGCCTCAACAGGCAGCCAGTTTAGTTCCTGAAAGCAGCTCCTGCCTATGTGAGTACGTGGACTCACCTTCAATACTACCCTGATCAGCTAATTCTAGGCTATCTGGAGCTTCCCCTTCATAAGTTTAGATAAGCCCCCAAACCAGCAATTACTAGCATAGTCAATGTCATTGAATGAGGGCAGTAGCTAGCACTTTCAGGGAGTCCTTATCAAGAAGCTTGGACTTTCTAGCCAAAAACTTAGTCCTGGCATTAACCTTCCCTAGCACCTTATTGGCCATGCTCACACCTCCCAAGCTTCCATCAAGGATAAATCCCAAGTAGCTAACAGAGGTTTTAGTAGTCAGCACCTCACCCCCTAACTCCACTCTGATTTCAGACAACCTACACAATTTAGGTCTGGATCCAGTGGTTTATTCATTGCTGAGCAGCCTTTCAGGTTATGTCGATATAGGACTCGTTTTACTGTGGATACAGATACTTTTGTACCTGTTTCCTCCAGCATCTTCACAAGGTCCGTTGCTGTTGTTCTGGGATTGATTTGCACTTTTTGCACCAAAGTACGTTAATCTCTAGGAGACAGATGAACGAGTCTCTAGGAGTCTCCTTCCTGAGCGGTATGACGGCTACGTGGTCCCATGGTGTTTATACTTGCATGCTATTGTTTGTACAGATGAACGTGGTACCTTCAGGCATTTGGAAATTGCTCCCAAGGATGAACCAGACTTGTGGAGGTCTACAATTTGTTTTGGCAGATTTATTTAGATTTTCTCATGATGTCAAGCAAAGAGGCACTGAGTTTGAAGGTAGGCCTTGAAATACATCCACAGGTACACCTCCAATTGACTCAAATGATGTCAATTAGCCTATCAGAAGCTTCTAAAGCCATGACATCATTTTCTGGATTTTTCCAAGCTGTTTAAAGGTACAGTCAACTTAGTGTATGTAAACTTGTGACCCACTGGAATTGTGATACAGTGAATTATAAGTGAAATAATCTGTCTGTAAACAACTGTTGGAAAAATGACTTGTGTCATGTACAAGTAGATGTCCTAACCGACTTGCCAAAACTATAGTTTGAAAAACGAGTTTTAATGACTCAAACCTAAGTGTATGTAAACTTCTGACTTCAACTGTATATCTCCTGGTCTATCTACAACCAGGTATGTCTATATCATTGAAATGAGAATGAGACCCCATTCAAGTCAATGATGGTATAATGAGTGGACTGGCTACCATTGCGAGTGTACCCATAGGAATAAATCAGGACGTAAAAGCAGGAAGTAAAAGCAGGAAGTGGACTCATCAATATGTGTCTTGGCTAGAAGGGATCCTGATTTTTTTTGTTGCATTTTTGCTAACTCTAACCCTTTTCCTAACCTTAACCTAATTCTCCTAACCTGCTACATTAATTATCCTAACCTGCTGAATACGTTCTCCTAACCTGCTACAAAACATAAAATCTGATGTTAATTTGACAAAAGCTGGATCCCGTCTAGCCATGACCATCAATCTGTGCCGTGATATGCTTATTCAACTCAACTGACATTACAAAAAATACATTCCATTGCATGAGCCACATAAGTTAAATGAACATTTTACATTACCATGGAAATGATTGCATCACAATACCAGGCAGCCATTGCAAGTGCACCCATGAGTTTACCAGTCAAATTGTCAGTGTTAGAGCTTGCAAGCCCATTCTATTCATTCTATTTCTATGGTCTATATCCTCTGAACGTAATAGATGGTAATTGAAAACCAACAAGAAAGTAAACTATCCCTTCTAATGTACTTCTACCGTTTGAATATATTTAAAGACTGTAAGGCAATGTTTCATAGTGCTGACAGTACCACAGTGAGATACAATGAGGACATATTAGATGGTCCCTCCCGTACCTTGCTGATGCTAATCCTGAGTTGGTTGCGGTTTAAGTCGGTGTCGTTCCACGCCTCGGCTTCCACCTGGGGAGGTGTCCCCTCGCAAGGCCTGCTGGGTACTGCAGGTGGAGCGTTCTCCTGGTCACTCAGGTGCTCGTCTTGTAGAACGTCATCTGTGTTCTCCCTCGGCAGCTCCCCAGGAACCAGAGTCACGTTCACCACCCTGGGAAAACACAGAACATGGACTGATATTGACTTGTTTCTTTATTTTTTATTCATTCTTTCATTACCTGTATTTAACAAGGTAAGTTAATGAGAACATTCTCAATTATTACATTATTACATTAATGAGAGCACATTCTCTTTTACAAAATGACCAGGCGATTAATTAAATTAGTGTCGTTGTCGAAAATATCCTATATCACTTCAAATGCAAACAGTGTGTTACAAATCCTCACAGTTGCATTCTAAATCTGAATGAATTGTCACAACCCAGCATTAGACTGTTTGTTCCTGATTCTTTAAGTGAATTAGGCTACAGGTAAATGGGAATTGTGTAATCTCTTGGCTGGCTAGATGTTTTCATATTTTATATTGATGTGTCCAAAATGTTTTGAAGTGTGATTCCCCTAGAATTCCTTTCTTCTTTCTGCTGTTAAATCTTGTTAATAAGTAGTGGATAGACTGTTCATCTTCATGTGGATGCCTTTTTAATGTTTTGAAGTGTGATTCGCTTTTCATTTTACACAACAGTGCGTTACAAATCCACACAGTTGCATAAAGCTAAATAGCTCATTTTGATTCCCTTACCCGATCACGGCGGGAGTCTGTCGTGTGTTCTGTTGAGGTGGCGTTGACGTGCTGGTGGACAGAGGCACTCCATCCGTCCCTCCCTTCTCCCAATCAAAAGGCTCGTTCTCTGTGATGATATGTTCCTTCATACTGTTCTCAAAGACCGACATCAGCAACTGCATAGACGATCACAGGGAAAAGGTTTTCGGAAAATGTAAGTAAGGTATAAAGTTGAAATTCAACCAAACCTGCTATACAATAATAAGCTTTACTTTAAGTACAAAAATTTACTTTTCTTCGGACGGTTTTTGAATAGTTTCATTACTGAAAATGAAGAGAGAGGGTATGGTATGGGAGTTAGTCTCACATTGCCACACTTCCATGTCTTGTTCACTCTGCTATTGAAATGAACGCCAGAAAAACAAGGTTGAATGGGGGATAAATAATTAGAATGCACGTGCAGGGAGTGAACAGTAGGTACCTGGTAATCTGGTTTGGTGAAGTAGTCAAGGCCTAAAACATGATCCAGGAAGATGTAAAACTCAGAAGGCATGTGTTTGAGCAGCATTCTGTGGTCGTAGCGCTCTTTAATCTGACCCACTTGCTCCTGGTAACAAACAAGGGATACAGTAGAAAGTATTAGATACCAGTTGAGCCCAGCAAACACCAGTAGACACTAGTAACCATTCTCTACTGCAGGGTTTCTTCATCCTGGTCCTGGAGACCCAAAGGGTGCACATGTTATTTTTGCCCTAGCGCTACACACCTGATTCCACTAGTGAAAGGTTTGATGATGAGTTGATTAGTGGAATCAGGTGTGTAGCGCTAGGGCAAAAATAACAATGTGCAACTCTTCGGGTCCCCTAGACCAGGATGAAGAAATATTGGAAACAACTGATATTGGGAATTGTAATAATTATAATAGCAACAGTAGATAGTAGCTCACCTTATCTTTAATTTTTCTCCATGGTAACTGACCGACTGCAAACTCTACCAACATGTAAAATAGCGACCATAGATCGTCATGGCGACCCATTTCCTGAGAAGGTAAAAAATTGATTAATCAGATAATAATTTTCATAATTTACTGGAGTACATACACAACAGCTATTTTAGATTTCCTGACAAACTGATGTAACATAAAACCCTCAGGTTGGAATTAATTTGTAGTTCATTTAAGTTTTTCACCCCAAAAAGACACTTACTTTGTTTTTATGAGCATTTACTGACGCATAACGAACAGTTCCTCGAAATCCCGCCACAGTTCTGGGCTGGAAAATAAAATGCGGTGAGTTCTTTTCAGGACGAAACCTGAAACATAATTTCCCACAGACAACTAGAAAGAAAACGATTGATGGAACTAAAGTACTTAAATGAAAACCTAAAACGAGACGACAAAGGATATGGAAAATATCTCAGACAGGGAGAGATAATAAAAACGTAAATGGGATCAAGCACCTTACTGATGAGACGGATCACAAGCATGCGCTTCGAACAGAAAAGCCCAAAAAGGAACAGCAAAACTGCAAAACATAAAACCACACAGGTGAATAAGGAACAGCATCACATGGCAGCATAACATCTGTAAAAACCTTAAAGGAAAAATCAACTTAAAACTATCTTTTAGTATTTTTTCATTAGTCCACTGTTGATACAGTCCCAAAATGTTTTGCATGTGTCTTGGGGACTGCATCAACAGTGGCCTAATGAAAAAAAATACCAAAAGATAGTTGCGAGTAGATTTGTCCTTTAACATCAACGCTATGTGAACATATAAAAAGGCAATTTCCAAATAAATTATGCATTAATTAACGTTAACAAACTATTAACTAATGAATTTACAAAGCTTAAGGCATAACTTAAATGTACCATAATCAGATGACATCATCTTCTTGGACATCTTCCTAATGTTTCTAGTTTCTAATTGTCATTGGCATCTCTGATACAATAACTGGAAACGGGCATGTGCACCACCATTTTGATAGTAACACCCATTCCATTCTGAAGGAAGTCCCAGGAATAGTGCCTCAGAAATGGCATGTTAGAATTTACAACAGTGTGTTTGTGTGTGCGTGCGTGTGTGCATGTGTGTGCGTGAGTGTGTGTGTGTGTGTTGTCCCCTCGCTGTTCTATATCTGCAGTAAAGGCCTGCCTATCTAATCGATGACTGGAGGCTGAGTCAGCAAGAAGAAAAACAGAAAGAATCTCCCCTGTTGCCCAGGCTAGCCAACTGTATATTAGCCTGTCTCAGGCTAGTCAACTGTATATTAGCCTGTATCAGGCTAGCCAACTGTATATTAGCCTGTATCAGGCTAGCCAACTCTATATTAGCCTGTATCAGGCTAGCCAACTGTATATTAGCCTGTATCAGGCTAGCCAACTGTATATTAACCTGTATCAGGCTAGCCAACTGTATATTAGCCTCAATCAGGGTAGCAAACTGTATATTAGCCTGAATCAGGCTAGCCAACTGTATATTAGCCTGTATCAGGCTAGCCAACTGTATCAAATCAAATCTAATTTTATTGGTCACATACACATGATTAGCAGATGTTAATGTGAGTGTAGTGAAATGCTTGTGCAGTAATGTGCAGTAATATCTAACAAGTAATCTAACAATTCCACAACAACTATCTAATACACACAAATCTAAGTAAAGGGATGGAATAAGAATATGTACATGTAAATATATGGATGAGCAATGACCGTGCGGCATAGGCAAGATGCAATAGATGGTAGTATAGAATACAGTATATACAGATGAGATGAGTAATGCAAGCTGTAAACATGATTAAAGTGGCATTATTAAAGTGACTAGTGATCCATTTATTAAAGTTGCCAGTGATTTTGAGTCTGTATGTAGGCAGCAGCCTCTCTGTGTTCGTGACGGCTGTTTAACAGTCTGATGGCCATGATATAGAAGCTGTTTTTCAGTCTCTCGGTCCCAGCTTTGATGCACCTGTACTGACCTCGCCTTCTGGAGGGAAGTGGGGTGAACAGGCATTGGCTCGGGAGGTTGTTGTCCTTGATGATCTTTTTGGCCTTTCTGTGACATCGGGTGCTGTAGGTGTCCTGGAGGGCAGGTAGCTTGCCCACGGTGATGCGTTGTGCAGACCGCACCACCCTCTGGAGAGCTTTGCGGTTGTGGGCGGTGCAGTTGCCGTACCAGGCGGTGATACAGCCTGACAGGATGCTCTCAATTGTGCATCTGTAAAAGTTTGTGAGGGTTTTAGGTGACAAACCAAATTATTCAGCCTCCTGAGGTTGAAGAGGCACTGTTGAGCCTTCTTCACCACACTGTCTGTGTGGGTGGACCATTTCAGTTTGTCCGTGATGTGTACACCGAGGAACTTAAAACTTTCCACCTGATGTCCCGTCGATGTGGATAGGGGAATGCTCCCTCTGGTGTTTCCCTGAAGTCCACGATCATTTCCTTTTTTTTGTTGATGTTGAGTGAGAGGTTGTTTTCCTAACATCACACTCTGAGTGCCCTCACCTTCTCCCTGTAGGCTGTTTCGTCATGGTTGGTAATCAAGCCCACTACTGTTGAGTCGTCTGCAAACTTGATGATTGAGTTAGAGGCGTGCATGGCCACGCAGTCATGGGTGAACAGGGAGTACAGGAGGGGGCTGAGGACGCACCCTTGTGGGGCCCCAGTGTTGAGGATCAGCGAAGTGGAGCTGTTGTTTCCTACCATCACCACCTGGGGGCGGTCCGTCAGAAAGTCCAGAACCCAATTGCACAGGGCGGGGTTGATACACAGGGCCTCAAGCTTAATGATGAGCTTGGAGGGTACTATGGTGTTGAATGCTGAGCTGTAGTCAATTAACAGCATTCTTACATAGGTATTCCTCTTTTCCAGATGGGATAGGGCAGTGTGCAGTGTGATGGCGATTGCATTGTTCGTGAACCTATTGGTGTATGCAAATTGAAGTGGGTCTAGGGTGGAAGGTAAGGTGGAGGTGATATGATCCTTGATTAGTCTCTCAAAGCATTTTATGATGACAGAAGTGAGTGCTATATTAGCCCGTATCAGGCTAGCCAACCGTATATTAGCCCGTATCAGGCTAGCCAACCATATATTAGCCTGTATCAGGCTAGCCAACCGTATATTAGCCCGTATCAGGCTAGCCAACCGTATATTAGCCCATACCAGGCTAGCCAACTGTATATTAGCCCGTATCAGGCTAGCCAGCTGTATATTAGCCCGTATCAGGCTAGCCAGCTGTATATTAGCCCGTATCAGGCTAGCCAGCTGTATACAGGCTGATACAGGCTAGACAACTGTATATTAGCCCGTATCAGGCTAGCCAGCTGTATATTAGCCCGTATCAGGCTAGCCAGCTGTATACAGGCTGATACAGGCTAGACAACTGTATATTAGCCCGTATCAGGCTAGCCAGTTGTATATTAGCAGGTATCAGGCTAAACAACTGTATATTAGCCTGCATCAGGCTAGCCATCTGTATATTAGCCTGCATCTTGTTTGCCAACTGTCAGTGGTGGGAAAAGTACCCAATTGTCATACTTGAGTAGACGTAAAGATATGTTAACAGAAAATGACTGAAGTAAAAGTGAAAGTCGCCCAGTAAAAAACGACTTGAGTAAAAGTCTAAAAGTATTTGGTTTTAAATATACTTAAGTATCAAAAGTAAAAGTATAAATCATTTCAAATTCCTTATATTAGGCAAAGCATACGGCCACATTTTCTAGTTTTTATTTATTTATGGATAGTCAGGGGCACAGTGGCAGGTGCGGAGTTTGACTGGGGCGGTACACCTGTCAAACGGTAACGCAGGTGTCCTAAGGCGAGCTCAGGGTGGACAGAAACCTCCCGTGGAGCAGAAGGGCTAAAGCTTGCTTGATCTTGATTTTCAGTATGAATCCAACTATCAGACATAATTTACAAACGAAGCATGTGTTTAGTGCGTCCACGATATCAGACGCAGTAGGGATGACCAGGGATGTTCTCTTAATAAGTTTGAATTAGACCATTTTCTGTCCTGCTAAACACTCAAAATGTAACGAGTACTTTAGGGTGTCAGGGAAAATATATGGAGTAAAAAGATCATAATTTTCTTTAGGAATGTAGTGAAGTAAAAGTAGTCAAAATTTTTAATAATAAAGTAAAGTACAGATACCCCAAAAAACGACTTAAGTAGTACTTTAAAGTAATTTTACTTAAGTACTTTACAACACTGCCAACTGTATATTAGCCTATATAATATTATATATATTGTTGTTAGAATGATTCAATAGCTTTGAATATTAACATACCGTAATACATGACATTAACAAAATCCTTCCATGGCTACTTACCGGTCGAACCTCCCCGGTAGTGTTGGTGTACTGGCGAGCCAGGCCAAAGTCTAACATGAAGCACTTTCTATAGGTGGAGGGGAGTCGACCCATAGCAAAGTTAGACTGGGAAAACAACAGAGAAACAGATTGAGTTGAGGACATCACAGGAATATCAACAGGTGAAGCCCAAAGCAGTGTTTCCCCCTATCATTGTATAGACGTGACACTAGCTTTTGCCCAACACCTAAACAAATTAGACTTCTATTGGTTTTAATTGACAATATTGGCGCCAATAAGGCCTAGATGTTACGTTGAGGCTCACTAACCCAAAATGCTATCAATTTTTGAGCACACAGACTGAGATCAACATGGTCTCTCTTACGGCTGCTTAATTAATCAAATTCCGATCCAAATTTAAATATTTATGTGCAATATCCATATCGCAAGAGATCCATATCGCAAGAGATCCATATTGCAAGAGATCCATATCGCATGCAATATTTTGAAACGCTACCCAGCTGCGTATGACATCTGTTTTTAGAGTTTTACTTTGTTTTTTTCTACTCTTGCGGCTGCTTCCCACACACACCAGGCCCCGCTCCCCTATCACAGTTCCTCCTCCCCGCTGATAGATTCACTATAAGTTTCAATGCTATTCTGTTAGGTCAAACAGATTGTTCCAAAAAAAGATTGTTCCAATTTTCTTATTAATATAAATCATTCTACATTTCTAACAGTTCACCAAAGTGTTTTGATCTACTGTATATTGCGATACAAATTGCAATCACAATATTTTGTAAAAAAAATGTAATCGCAATTCGATATTTTGCCGATATTATGCAGTCCTAGTCTCTCTTTCTTCGTCTCTCTTACACACTTCCATCTGTCTCGCTCTGTCTCACCCCCACTCGCTCTCTCACTCTCTTTCATTCTCTCTATCTCACCACCATTCTTTCTACCCCTTACAATGCATTGTAACCACACATCATAATGCCTTATACCTGCAGGCATTAAGTTACAGTTTTTCTCAATTGCTAAAACACTAAAACCCATTGGCTGAACAAAGTTCTCAGTTGCCTGGACTCATTTAGCTAATTATGCAGTCTGTTGTCAATACCTTAAACCATTTCACATGGTAAAACACAATTTGCAGATCTCACTTAGACTTTTCAGCAAAACTCTAAACACATTCTCATTCTCAAAACACATTCTGCACTCTAATGCACATGTCATCCATACTGGTAAACACAAGTGGCAACAATCAAATACAAATAGAGAACACATGTCATTGATTGAACACAACCACTTAAAATGAATTTAACCTGTTTCAAATGATGCGACACAACCAATATAAGCCAGTTCAGAGAGCAAACAGGTTGTTGAAGGTGGGAAGGAGAAAGTCTGAGAATGGATAGAAGAAACAATGTGAGAGGACGAGGACGAGTGCGTATGCGAGGTGGGCAACGAGGAGGAAGAGGGCAAGAAAGAGGAAGAGGAGGACAAAGACTGGAAATATCTGATGAAATTCGAGCAACAGTTATAGACCATGTTCTTGTCCATGGACTGACAATGAGGGAAGCAGGACTTAGAGTGCAACCCAATTTGAGCCGATTTTCTGTGTCCACCATAGTAAGGACATTCAGAGAAGAGAACAGGTACAGTATACTACTGTATTTTTGGAATTGCAAATTTACTGTACTACACTATATGCAGCTGTTTCAATAGACATTTGTAGAATTAATCACTGTATGTATTGTACTGCATGAATATGTTTTGTAACTGCACAACTATTTTTTGTAGAATTGCAAGGCTGCCTCATGCAGGTGGAAGGACAGCTGTATTCACTCGGGAGCAAGAGGCCGTTATAGTTGGCATGGTCCTTCAAGATAATGCAATACGACTCAGAGAAATCCAGGAACGAGTGATACAAGACAACACACACTTCCAGGGAATCGACAGTGTGAGCATTTCCACAATTGACCGTGTCCTCCATCGTAAAAGGATGCGAATGAAACAAGTATACAGAGTACCTTTTGAGCGCAACTCACCAAGGGTGAAAGAATTGCGAGCTCAGTATGTGCAAGTAAGTGTACATTCAGAAACTTTTACTGTAATCCAGATTGTCTACAGTACTAACACATACTATGTGAATGACATTACTCTTCAGTATATACAATGTATGTGAATCAGAAGCCTAATTGTACTCTACAGTATAGCGCTGTCTCTGTACGACTTACAAAATCCTACATACAGTATATTGTATTTCTACACAGACAATATTTGACTTGGAATCCTTGGACAGACCCCATGAGTTCATCTTTGTCGATGAAGCAGGCTTCAATCTAACAAAGAGGAGAAGGAGAGGCCGAAACATGATTGGACAGCGGGCCATTGTTGAAGTCCCTGGTCAACGAGGTGGCAATGTCACAATCTGTGCTGCGATCAGCAACCATGGTGTTCTACATCACCATGTTACACTCGGGCCATATAACACCCAGCACCTTCTAAGATTTATTGCCAATCTAAGAGATATTTTATTTGAGCAGCAGGTTCAAGAGCAGCAGGGTCAAGAGCTAAATGAGAATCCCATTCCCACCTATGTGATAGTGTGGGACAATGTCAGTTTCCACCGAGCTGCTCAGGTAATGGAATGGTTTAACATCAATGGGCAGTTTATGAACTTGTACCTCCCTCCATATTCGCCTTTCCTGAATCCGATTGAGGAGTTTTTCTCCTCTTGGAGATGGAAAGTGTGTGATAGACAACCCTACACCAGAGTAAATCTGCTGCAAGCCATGGATTTAGCCTGTGGTGATATAGGTGAGGAATAATGTCAGGGCTGGATACGGCACACAAGAGGCTTCTTCCCCCGTTGCCTCAGGAGGGACAATATTGCTTGTGATGTTGACGAAGTGCTCTGGCCTGACCCAGCCCAAAGACAAGAAGAAGTGCTCTGGCCTGACCCAGCCCAAAGACAAGAAGAAGTGCTCTGGCCTGACCCAGCCCAAAGACAAGAAGAAGTGCTCTGGCCTGACCCAGCCCAAAGACAAGAAGAAGTGCTCTGGCCCGACCCAGCCCAAAGACAAGAAGAAGTGCTCTGGCCCGACCCAGCCCAAAGACAAGAAGAAGTGCTCTGGCCCGACCCAGCCCAAAGACAAGAAGAAGTGCTCTGGCCCGACCCAGCCCAAAGACAAGAAGAAGTGCTCTGGCCCGACCCAGCCCAAAGACAAGAAGAAGTGCTCTGGCCCGACCCAGCCCAAAGACAAGAAGAAGTGCTCTGGCCCGACCCAGCCCAAAGACAAGAAGAAGTGCTCTGGCCCGACCCAGCCCAAAGACAAGAAGAAGTGCTCTGGCCCGACCCAGCCCAAAGACAAGAAGAAGTGCTCTGGCCCGACCCAGCCCAAAGACAAGAAGAAGTGCTCTGGCCTGACCCAGCCCAAAGACAAGAAGAAGTGCTCTGGCCTGACCCAGCCCAAAGACAAGTAGAAGTGCTCTGGCCTGACCCAGCCCAAAGACAAGAAGAAGTGCTCTGGCCTGACCCAGCCCAAAAACAAGAAGAAGTGCTCTGGCCTGACCCAGCCCAAAGACAAGAAGAAGTGCTCTGGCCTGACCCAGCCCAAAGACAAGAAGAAGTGCTCTGGCCTGACCCAGCCCAAAGACAAGAAGAAGTGCTCTGGCCTGACCCAGCCCAAAGACAAGAAGAAGTGCTCTGGCCTGACCCAGCCCAAAGACAAGAAGAAGTGTTCTGGCCTGACCCAGCCCAAAGACAAGAAGAAGTGTTCTGGCCTGACCCAGCCCAAAGACAAGAAGAAGTGTTCTGGCCTGACCCAGCCCAAAGACAAGAAGAAGTGTTCTGGCCTGACCCAGCCCAAAGACAAGAAGAAGTGTTCTGGCCTGACCCAGCCCAAAGACAAGAAGAAGTGCTCTGGCCTGACCCAGCCCAAAGACAAGAAGAAGTGCTCTGGCCTGACCCAGCCCAAAGACAAGAAGAAGTGTTCTGGCCTGACCCAGCCCAAAGACAAGAAGAAGTGTTCTGGCCTGACCCAGCCCAAAGACAAGAAGAAGTGTTCTGGCCTGACCCAGCCCAAAGACAAGAAGAAGTGTTCTGGCCTGACCCAGCCCAAAGACAAGAAGAAGTGTTCTGGCCTGACCCAGCCCAAAGACAAGAAGAAGTGCTCTGGCCTGACCCAGCCCAAAGACAAGAAGAAGTGCTCTGGCCTGACCCAGCCCAAAGACAAGAAGAAGTGCTCTGGCCTGACCCAGCCCAAAGACAAGAAGAAGTGTTCTGGCCTGACCCAGCCCAAAGACAAGAAGAAGTGCTCTGGCCTGACCCAGCCCAAAGACAAGAAGAAGTGTTCTGGCCTGACCCAGCCCAAAGACAAGAAGAAGTGTTCTGGCCTGACCCAGCCCAAAGACAAGAAGAAGTGCTCTGGCCTGACCCAGCCCAAAGACAAGAAGAAGTGTTCTGGCCTGACCCAGCCCAAAGACAAGAAGAAGTGTTCTGGCCTGACCCAGCCCAAAGACAAGAAGAAGTGCTCTGGCCTGACCCAGCCCAAAGACAAGAAGAAGTGTTCTGGCCTGACCCAGCCCAAAGACAAGAAGAAGTGTTCTGGCCTGACCCAGCCCAAAGACAAGAAGAAGTGCTCTGGCCTGACCCAGCCCAAAGACAAGAAGAAGTGTTCTGGCCTGACCCAGCCCAAAGACAAGAAGAAGTGCTCTGGCCTGACCCAGCCCAAAGACAAGAAGAAGTGTTCTGGCCTGACCCAGCCCAAAGACAAGAAGAAGTGTTCTGGCCTGACCCAGCCCAAAGACAAGAAGAAGTGTTCTGGCCTGACCCAGCCCAAAGACAAGAAGAAGTGTTCTGGCCTGACCCAGCCCAAAGACAAGAAGAAGTGTTCTGGCCTGACCCAGCCCAAAGACAAGAAGAAGTGTTCTGGCCTGACCCAGCCCAAAGACAAGAAGAAGTGTTCTGGCCTGACCCAGCCCAAAGACAAGAAGAAGTGTTCTGGCCCGACCCAGCCCAAAGACAAGAAGATGCACATTGATCACATGTTTACTCCTCTGATTTGTGTCCCTTTTAGTATTGTAGGCTGTATACTGTAGTACAGTGCATTGTAGGCTGTATACTGTAGTACAGTGCATTGTAGGCTGTATACTGTAGTACAGTGCATTGTAGGCTGTATACTGTAGTACAGTGCATTGTAGGCTGTATACTGTAGTACAGTGCATTGTAGGCTGTATACTGTAGTACAGTGCATTGTAGGCTGTATACTGTAGTACAGTGCATTGTAGGCTGTATACTGTAGTACAGTGCATTGTAGGCTGTATACTGTAGTACAGTGCATTGTAGGCTGTATACTGTAGTACAGTGCATTGTAGGCTGTATACTGTAGTACAGTGCATTGTAGGCTGTATACTGTAGTACAGTGCATTGTAGGCTGTATACTGTAGTACAGTGCATTGTAGGCTGTATACTGTAGTACAGTGCATTGTAGGCTGTATACTGTAGTACAGTGCATTGTAGGCTGTATACTGTAGTACAGTGCATTGTAGGCTGTATACTGTAGTACAGTGCATTGTAGGCTGTATACTGTAGTACAGTGCATTGTAGGCTGTATACTGTAGTACAGTGCATTGTAGGCTGTATACTGTAGTACAGTGCATTGTAGGCTGTATACTGTAGTACAGTGCATTGTAGGCTGTATACTGTAGTACAGTGCATTGTAGGCTGTATACTGTAGTACAGTGCATTGTAGGCTGTATACTGTAGTACAGTGCATTGTAGGCTGTATACTGTAGTACAGTGCATTGTAGGCTGTATACTGTAGTACAGTGCATTGTAGGCTGTATACTGTAGTACAGTGCATTGTAGGCTGTATACTGTAGTACAGTGCATTGTAGGCTGTATACTGTAGTACAGTGCATTGTAGGCTGTATACTGTAGTACAGTGCATTGTAGGCTGTATACTGTAGTACAGTGCATTGTAGGCTGTATACTGTAGTACAGTGCATTGTAGGCTGTATACTGTAGTACAGTGCATTGTAGGCTGTATACTGTAGTACAGTGCATTGTAGGCTGTATACTGTAGTACAGTGCATTGTAGGCTGTATACTGTAGTACAGTGCATTGTAGGCTGTATACTGTAGTACAGTGCATTGTAGGCTGTATACTGTAGTACAGTGCATTGTAGGCTGTATACTGTAGTACAGTGCATTGTAGGCTGTATACTGTAGTACAGTGCATTGTAGGCTGTATACTGTAGTACAGTGCATTGTAGGCTGTATACTGTAGTACAGTGCATTGTAGGCTGTATACTGTAGTACAGTGCATTGTAGGCTGTATACTGTAGTACAGTGCATTGTAGGCTGTATACTGTAGTACTGTGCATTGTAGGCTGTATACTGTAGTACAGTGCATTGTAGGCTGTATACTGTAGTACAGTGCATTGTAGGCTGTATACTGTAGTACAGTGCATTGTAGGCTGTATACTGTAGTACAGTGCATTGTAGGCTGTATACTGTAGTACAGTGCATTGTAGGCTGTATACTGTAGTACAGTGCATTGTAGGCTGTATACTGTAGTACAGTGCATTGTAGGCTGTATACTGTAGTACAGTGCATTGTAGGCTGTATACTGTAGTACAGTGCATTGTAGGCTGTATACTGTAGTACAGTGCATTGTAGGCTGTATACTGTAGTACAGTGCATTGTAGGCTGTATACTGTAGTACAGTGCATTGTAGGCTGTATACTGTAGTACAGTGCATTGTAGGCTGTATACTGTAGTACAGTGCATTGTAGGCTGTATACTGTAGTACAGTGCATTGTAGGCTGTATACTGTAGTACAGTGCATTGTAGGCTGTATACTGTAGTACAGTGCATTGTAGGCTGTATACTGTAGTACAGTGCATTGTAGGCTGTATACTGTAGTACAGTGCATTGTAGGCTGTATACTGTAGTACAGTGCATTGTAGGCTGTATACTGTAGTACAGTGCATTGTAGGCTGTATACTGTAGTACAGTGCATTGTAGGCTGTATACTGTAGTACAGTGCATTGTAGGCTGTATACTGTAGTACAGTGCATTGTAGGCTGTATACTGTAGTACTGTGCATTGTAGGCTGTATACTGTAGTACAGTGCATTGTAGGCTGTATACTGTAGTACAGTGCATTGTAGGCTGTATACTGTAGTACAGTGCATTGTAGGCTGTATACTGTAGTACAGTGCATTGTAGGCTGTATACTGTAGTACAGTGCATTGTAGGCTGTATACTGTAGTACAGTGCATTGTAGGCTGTATACTGTAGTACAGTGCATTGTAGGCTGTATACTGTAGTACAGTGCATTGTAGGCTGTATACTGTAGTACAGTGCATTGTAGGCTGTATACTGTAGTACAGTGCATTGTAGGCTGTATACTGTAGTACAGTGCATTGTAGGCTGTATACTGTAGTACAGTGCATTGTAGGCTGTATACTGTAGTACAGTGCATTGTAGGCTGTATACTGTAGTACAGTGCATTGTAGGCTGTATACTGTAGTACAGTGCATTGTAGGCTGTATACTGTAGTACAGTGCATTGTAGGCTGTATACTGTAGTACAGTGCATTGTAGGCTGTATACTGTAGTACAGTGCATTGTAGGCTGTATACTGTAGTACAGTGCATTGTAGGCTGTATACTGTAGTACAGTGCATTGTAGGCTGTATACTGTAGTACAGTGCATTGTAGGCTGTATACTGTAGTACAGTGCATTGTAGGCTGTATACTGTAGTACAGTGCATTGTAGGCTGTATACTGTAGTACAGTGCATTGTAGGCTGTATACTGTAGTACTGTGCATTGTAGGCTGTATACTGTAGTACAGTGCATTGTAGGCTGTATACTGTAGTACAGTGCATTGTAGGCTGTATACTGTAGTACAGTGCATTGTAGGCTGTATACTGTAGTACAGTGCATTGTAGGCTGTATACTGTAGTACAGTGCATTGTAGGCTGTATACTGTAGTACAGTGCATTGTAGGCTGTATACTGTAGTACAGTGCATTGTAGGCTGTATACTGTAGTACAGTGCATTGTAGGCTGTATACTGTAGTACAGTGCATTGTAGGCTGTATACTGTAGTACAGTGCATTGTAGGCTGTAGACTGTAGTACAGTGCATTGTAGGCTGTATACTGTAGTACTGTGCATTGTAGGCTGTAGACTGTAGTACAGTGCATTGTAGGCTGTATACTGTAGTACAGTGCATTGTAGGCTGTATACTGTAGTACAGTGCATTGTAGGCTGTATACTGTAGTACAGTGCATTGTAGGCTGTATACTGTAGTACAGTGCATTGTAGGCTGTATACTGTAGTACAGTGCATTGTAGGTTGTATACTGTAGTACAGTGCATTGTAGGCTGTATACTGTAGTACAGTGCATTGTAGGCTGTATACTGTAGTACAGTGCATTGTAGGCTGTATACTGTAGTACTGTGCATTGTAGGCTGTATACTGTAGTACAGTGCATTGTAGGCTGTATACTGTAGTACTGTGCATTGTAGGCTGTATACTGTAGTACAGTGCATTGTAGGCTGTATACTGTAGTACAGTGCATTGTAGGCTGTATACTGTAGTACAGTGCATTGTAGGCTGT